>NC_069505.1:504139018-504444018 GCF_027579735.1 Bombina bombina
ACAATATAGCAATCCCAATTTTGCCTTTTCATACCTTGCAATATTGTGACAATCGCAATTAAGGGTTGTCATATTTCACAATATTGCGATCACGATTTTGCGTTGGTAATATTCATAATATTGCAATTGTGATTTGCATCCCACAATCGTGATCACAATATGAAATGTTACAAATGTTAAGTCGCAATATTGTGAAATATGAAAATTGCCATTGTGAATGTGCATTCGCAATATAATGTAAATATAAATATATGTAAAAATTCCCGCTTAAGGACACAAAAGAAGATTAGTACAATCACGCTGTCAGTTTACATATATATTCTAACACAATACTATAATATATATATATATATATATATATATATACACACACATATATATATATCATATACCCACAATCCCCTATCTCCTATAGGTGTATTATTGATATGTTTTACTCACTATTGTATTGTATGAACAGAGGATGAGTTTCTGTTGACACGTGTATCTTGTATTGTCTTACAGCACTGTGTAAAGGGATCATTTACATTACACCTTCGATGTAGGTGTCGATGCTGCTTTGAATATATCACCGGTATAAGAGAAGCATCGCCACACACTGTAATGTATGGTGAAATGTCTCTCGGGGGTGCTGCCTTTAAACAGTACTATCAGCCGTTTTGAATATTTTTCCGGCTTTATTGACATCACAACTGATTTTTTTTAATATCTCTCTGTCTCGCGGCACTTTTGATTATCGGGGCCAAAGTGGTCGATTTATTAAGCAGCGGATTCTGCATCGATGCCCCAACGTTTCTGGTTCACCAGAAAGAGAAGTTAAGAAGTTTTAGATAGCGGACTGAAATCATCCTGATACGATCGGTATGATTAATGGCCCCATCTAGGGGCCGATTGGCTACAGCGAATCATGTCCGATCAACCCCTAATAAATCTACCCCTTAGTCTCTACAAGTACCAAACTCTTCAAATGACAGTGACATAGTTATGTGCTCAGTCCCTGCTAGGAGCAAAGTGTACTAATGACAGTGATATGTTTATGTGCTCAGTCCCTGCTAGGACTAAAGTGTACTAATGACAATGACATGTTTATGTGCTCAATCTCTGCTAGGACTAAAATGTACTAATGACAGTGACATGTTTATGTGCTCAGTCTCTGCTAGGACTAAAGTGTACTAATGACAGCGACATGTTTATGTGCTCAGTCCCTGATAGAACCAAAGTGTACTAATGACAGTGACATGTTTATGTGCTCAGTCTCTGCTAGGACTAAAGTGTACTTATGACAGTGACATGTTTATGGATTCAGTCACTGCTAGGACTAAAGTGTACTAATGACAGTGACATGTTTATGTGCTCAGTCACTGCTAGGACTAAAGTGTGCTAATGAAAGTGACATGTTTATGTGCTCAGTCCCTGCTAGGACTAAATTGTACTAATGACAATGACATGTTTATATGCTCAGTCCCTGCTAGGACTAAAGTGTACTGATGACAGTGACATGTTTATGTGCTCAGTCCCTGCTAGGACTAAAGTGTACTAATGACAGTGACATGTTTATGTGCTCAGTCCCTGCTAGGACTAAAGTGTACTAATGACAGTGACATGTTTATGTGCTCAGTTTCTGCTAGGACTAAAGTGTACTAATGACAGTGACATGTTTATATGCTCAGTCCCTGCTAGGACTAAAGTGCACTAATGACAGTGACATGTTTATGTGCTCAGTCCCTGCTAGGACTAAAGTGTACTAATGACAGTGACATGTTTATATGCTCAGTCCCAGCTAGGACTAAAGTGTACTAATGACAGTGACATTTTTATAGGCTCAGTCTCTGCTAGGACTAAAGTATACTAATGACAGTGACATGTTTACCTGCTCAGTCTCTGCTAGGACTAAAGTGTACTAATGACAGTGACATGTTTATGGGCTCAGTCCCTGCTAGGACTAAAGTTTACTAATAACAGTGACATGTTTATGTGCTCAGTCTCTGCTAGGAGTAAAGTGTACTAATGACAGTGACATGTTTATGGGCTCATTACCTGCTAGCACTAAAGTGTACTAATGACAGTGACATGCTTATAGGCTCAGTCTCTGCTAGGACTAAAGTGTACTAATGACAGTGACATGTTTATGTGCTCAATCTCTGCTAGGACTAAAGTGTACTAATGACAGTGACATGTTTATGTGCTCTGTCTCTGCTGGGACTAAAGTGTACTAATGACAGTGACATGTTTATGTGTAAAAGATATATAAAAAGCGCTAGGACTTCCCTCCTGGTTAAAAAGTTAATAGTAAAATACAAATGTGAATATGAGAAAGGGGCTAATAAAAGCTATAAATGTTAAAACTAGGAGACACGTGCAATTTCAAATATTAGATGTAATTTGGATAGAATAGGGTGCTCTGACCAACTCAATAAATAGTAGAGATAAATGCAAAAAATGCTTTCAGATGTGCAATTCTTAAAATAGTCTATATATATATATATATATATATATATATATATATATATATATATATATATATATATATATATATATAATTTATGTATATATATACATTTAGATTTTATTATATGTATTGCATTTTATATATTGCTTTTTAAATAAAGAATATGAGAGTTACCAAATGACTATTACAGAAAAATGAAGGTTTTTATTAATGTAGAGAGCCGGATCACTACATTAACCTTTTTTTAAAGAGCACCGGTAACGTCATAGAATCCAAAACCCAATCAAATTGAAGGGGGCATTATTTAAATCAGTGGGCTAAGGAAACACAGTATCTTGAAAAAGCCTGTGATACGGGTGAAACGCGTAGAAACTGTGTTTGTTTTTGGAAAGCTATATGAACTATTAGCTGTAAAAAGCTACAAACATTATCATCAACATCCCATCAATTTGAGGTGTGTTATTTACCTCGTCACACTGCTATATACTAAATCAGAGGACCGTTACCTGCGTACATTGTAGTACTAAGTGCAGGGTGAATATCGTGTCCCAAGCTGATCGTTACCTGTGTGGATTGGAGCACAGGTGAGCAGATAATATCACCGGTAAAAAGGTAAACTTGCGCAAGTTGAAAAAACCGGACCCAATCGACTAACATCATCAGAAGCTCTAAGACCGTGAGTTATTCAAATCTATTGCAAGGAGGTAAGAACACCTGCAAAGCGGGTTATATTTAAACTTTCTCTGAAAAGATACAATTGGTTAGATTTTACACTATATCCTCCTGCATTGTAAAAGATATCTGAAAACGAACTATTCATAAACTATTTCTGAAAAACGGATTATCCACAACTTTTACAGTGGCTGGCCACCACTACCACACTAAAGGAAAGAAGTTTAACTCGACTAATTTTGAAAAATAAAATTGCCGCCAAGAGTTTGTAGCAGCGAAGTAGTTAAACCGCTGTTTGTTCTCTACATGAATGTTAACCCACATTTGTAAATTCAAGAGTTTGTAGCAGCGAAGAAGTTAAACCGCTGTTTGTTCTCTACATGAACGTTATCCCACATTTGTAAATTCAAGAGTTTTTAGCAGCGAAGTAGTTATACCGCTGTTTGTTCTCTACATGAACGTTATCCCACATTTGTAAATCCTGCTACCCTTTTTTTAAGGCTATCCAAAGAAAGTGATCATATTTGGGGTCTCTTAATTTTATGTAAATTTTATGTAAATTGTATCTATTTTTATGTAAACTGTATCGATTGATTGTTATTATAAAAACATTGTATTAATTCATTTTGGTGTGGAATCAGCATTATTACACTCTAACTTTTGGTGTTAAAATTAGTATTATCTAATATTAACTTCTAATTTGTATTCTTTTAGACCACAAATACCTTTATAAAATCTCATCAAGGGGGTCACAGTTGTTTTTTCCAAGGGATTTAAGTTTTGTATTAGCATTTTCAAGAGTGACCTAAAGACCCTAGTTGGGCACGTTTACTTTTCCTATATGATAATATCTCTTATAGAAGAAATTTATTAGACTATTTACTAGACTATTTTAAGAATTGCACATCTGAAAGCATTATTTGCATTTATCTCTACTATTTATTGAGTTGGTCAGAGCACCCTATTCTATCCAAATTACATCTAATATTTGAAATTGCACGTGTCTCCTAGTTTTAACATTTATAGCTATTATTAGCGCCTTTCTCATATTCACATTTGTATTTTACTAGTGACATGTTTATGTGCTAAGTCCCTGCTAGACCAAAGTGTACTAATGACAGTGACATGTTTATGTGCTCAGTCCCTGCTAGACCAAAGTGTACTAATGACAGTGACATGTTTATGTGCTTAGTCCCTGCTAGACCAAAGTGTACTAATGACAGTGACATGTTTATGTGCTCAGTCCCTGCTAGACCAAAGTGTACTAATGACAGTGACATGTTTATGTGCTCAGTCCTTGCTAGGACTAAAGTGTACTGATGACAGTGACATGTTTATAGGCTCAGTCTCTGCTAGGACTAAAGTGTACTAATGTCAGTGACATGTTTATGTGCTCAGTCCCTGCTAGAACTAAAGTGCACTAATGACAGTGACATGTTTATGGGCTCAATCTCTGCTAGTACTAAAGTGTACTGATGACAGTGACATCTTTATGTGCTCAGTCCCTGCTAGGACTAAAGTGTACTGATGACAGTGACATGTTTATGTGCTCAGTCCCTGCTAGGACCAAAGTGTACTAATGACAGTGACATGTTTATGTGCTAAGTCCCTGCTAGACTAAAGTGTACTAATGACAGTAACATCTTCATGGGCTCAGTTTCTGCTAGGACTAAAGTGTACTAATGACAGTGACATGTTTATAGGCTCAGTCTCTGCTAGTACTAAAATGTACTAATGACAGTGACATGTTTATGTGCTTAGTCCCTGCTAGAACTAAAGTGCACTAATGACAGTGACATGTTTATGTGCTCAGTCCTTGCTAGGACCAAAGTATACTAATTAAAGTGACATGTTTATGTGCTCAGTCCCTGCTAGGACTAAAGTGTACTAATGACTGACATGTTAATGGGCTCAGTCCATGCTAGGACTAAAGTGTACTAATGACAGTGACATATTTATGTGCTCAGTCTCTGCTAGTACTAAAGTGTACTGATGACAGTGACATGTTTATGTGCTCAGTCCTTGCTTGGACCAAAGTGTACTAATTACAGTGACATGTTTGTGTGCTCAGTCTCTGCTAGGACTAAAGTGCACTAAGAACAGTGACATGTTTATGTGCTCAGTCCCTGCTAGGGCTAAAGTGCACTAATGAAAGTGACATGTTTATGTGCTCAGTCTCTGCTAGGACTAAAGTGCACTAATGACAGTGACATGTTTATGTGCTCAGTCCCTGCTAGGGCTAAAGTGCACTAATGAAAGTGACATGTTTATGTGCTCAGTTCCTGCTACGACTAAAGTGCACTAATGACAGTGACATGTTTATGTGCTCAGTCTCTGCTAGGACTAAAGTGTACTAATGACAGTGACATGTTTATGTGCTCAGTCTCTGCTAGGACTAAAGTGTATTAATGACAGTGACATATTTATGTATTATGGACCAAAGTGTACTAATGACAGTGACATGTTTATGTACTCAGTCCCTGCTAGGACTAAAGTGTACTAATGACAGTGACATGTTTATGGGCTTAGTTTCTGCTAGGACTAAAGTGTACTAATGACAGTGACATGTTTATGTGCTCAGTCTCTGCTAGGACTAAAGTGTACTAATGACAGTGACATGTTTATGTGCTCAGTCCCTGCTAGGACTAAAGTGTACTAATGACAGTGACATGTTTATGGGCTCAGTCTCTGCTAGGACTAAAGTGTATTAATGACAGTGACATATTTATGTGCTATGGACCAAAGTGTACTAATGACAGTGACATGTTAATGGGCTCAGTCCCTGCTAGGACTAAAGTTTACTAATGACAGTGACATGTTTATGGGCTTAGTTTCTGCTAGGACTAAAGTGTACTAATGACAGTGACATGTTTATGTGCTCAGTCTCTGCTAGGACTAAAGTGTACTAATGACACTGACATGTTTATGTGCTCAGTACCTGCTTGGACTAAAGTGCACTAATGACAGTGACATGTTTATGGGCTCAGTCTCTGCTAGGACTAAAGTGTACTAATGACAGTGACATGTTTATGGGCTCAGTCACTGTTAGACCAATGTGTACTAATGACAGTAACATGTTTATGTGCTAAGTCCCTGCTAGACCAAAGTGTACTAATGACAGTGACTTGTTCATGGGCTCAGTCTCTGCTAGGACTAAAGTGTACTAATAAAAGTGACATGTTTATAGGCTCAGTCTCTGCTAGTACTAAAGTGTTCTAATGACAGTGACATGTTTATAGGCTCAGTCCCAGATAGACCAAAGTGTACAAATGACAGTGACATGTTTATGTGCTAAGTCCCTGCTAGGACTAAAGTGTACTAATGACAGTGGCATAATTATTGGCTCAGTCCATGCTAGCACCAAAGTGTACTAATGACAGTGACATGTTTATGGGCTCAGTCCCTGCTAGGACTAAAGTGTACTGATGACAGTGACATGTTTATGTGCTCAGTCCCTGCTAGAACTAAAGTGTACTAATGACAGTGACATGTTTATGTGCTCAGTCCCTGCTAGGACTAAAGTATACTAATGACAGTGACATGTTTATGGGCTCAGTCCCTGCTAGGACTAAAGTGTACTAATGACAGTGACATGTTTATGTGCTCAGTCCCTGCTAGGACTAAAGTGTACTAATGACAGTGACATGTTTATGTGCTAAGTCCCTGCTAGGACTAAAGTGTACTAATGACAGTGACATGTTTATGGGCTCAGTTCCTGCTAGGACTAAAGTGTACTAATGACAGTGACATGTTTATGTGCTCAGTCCCTGCTAGGACTAAAGTGTACTAATGACAGTGACATGTTTATGGGCTCAGTTCCTGCTAGGACTAAAGTGTACTAATGACAGTGACATGTTTATGGGCTTAGTCCCTGCTAGGACTAAAGTGCACTAATGACAGTGACATGTTTATGGGCTCAGTCCCTGCTAGGACTAAAGTGCACTAATGACAGTGACATGTTTATGTGCTCAGTACCTGCTAGGACTAAAGTGTACTAATGACAGTGACATGTTTATGGGCTCAGTCCCTGCTAGAACTAAAGTGTACTAATTACAGTGACATGTTTATAGGCTCAGTCCCTGCTAGGACTAAAGTGTACTAATGACAGTGACATGTTTATGTGCTCAGTCCCTGCTAGGACTAAAGTGTACTAATGACAGTGACGTGTTTATGGGCTCAGTCTCTGCTAGTACCACAATGCACTAATGACAGTGACATGTTTATGTGCTCAGTCCCTGCTAGGACTAAAGTGTACTAATGACAGTGAAATGTTTATGTGCTCAGTCTCTGCTAGGGCTAAAGTGTACTAATGACAGTGACATGTTTATGTGCTCAGTCCCTGCTAGGACTAAAGTGTACTAATGACAGTGACATGTTTATGTGCTCAGTCCCTGCTAGGACTAAAATGTACTAATGACAGTGACATGTTTATGTGCTCAGTCCCTGCTAGGACTAAAGTGTACTAATGACAGTGACATGTTTATGTGCTCAGTCCCTGCTAGGACTAAAGTGTACTAATGACAGTGACATGTTTATGTGCTCAGTCCCTGCTAGGACTAAACTGTATTAATGACAGTGACATGTTTATGGGCTCAGTCTCTGCTAGTACCACAGTGCACTAATGACAGTGACATGTTTATGTGCTCAGTCTCTGCTAGTACCACAGTGCACTAATGACAGTGACATGTTTATGTGCTCAGTCTCTGCTAGTACCACAGTGCACTAATGACAGTGACATGTTTATGGGCTCCGTACCTGATAGGACTAAAGTTTATTAATGACAGTGACATAATTATTGGCTCAGTCCCTGCTAGTAATAAAGTGTAGCAATGACAGTAACATGATTATGATGAAAAGTTGATTACAAACATTGACCTATTAAACACTGCATTTTCTCATCTAGCACTGACACAACAAAATGTCTTGCTAAAAATATCCCTCTCCATCCTTATCTAACACCTACTCATCTAGAAAGAAAACTGCAATCAAAAGCATTGTCCTAGTATCAAACTTGAAGAAAACTATATACATGTAACATAACTGACTATCGGCTAGATTACGAATTTTGCATTACGGCTTTTAACGCTGAAAAAATGGCAATTTCAGTGTAAAAGCACTAACAGAGCTATTCAGAGTCGTATCAGTATAGCTATACCGCAAGCATTTTAATTCAACGTCAATCCCACATTTAAAAAAATTACGTTTTTGTGCTGGTATTACAGTTTGTGTGGTGAGGCTAAAAAGCTTGCGTTATATGCTCTATACCAACACGATCCATACCGCCATCTGAGAGCAGTAGTTATGAGTTTTGCGCCACAAAAATGTTTCACAAAACTCATAACTAAAGTGTTACAAAGTACACTAACACCCATAAACTACCTATTAACCCCTAAACCGCCATGCCCCCGCATCACAAACACTATATTAAACTTATTAACCACTAATCTGCCGTCTGCCACATCACCGCCACTATAATAAAGTTATTAACCCCTATTCTGCCGATCCCCAACACCGCCACCACTAACTAAACCTATTAACCCCTAAACCGCCAGCCCCCAACATCACTACTACTAAATAATTTGATTAACCACTAAACTGCCAATCCCCCCACATCGTCACTAATAAATTAAACTATTAACCCATAAACCTATCACCCCCTAACTTTAAATTAAAATTACAATATCCCTATCTTAAAATAAATAAAAACGTACCTGTGAAATTAAAAAAACATAAGTTTAAACTAACAATTAACCTAAGATAACTATTATACTAAAATTAAAATAACTACAAATTAAAAAAAACAACTAAATTACACATTAAAAAAACCTAACACTACTAAAAAATTAATTCTAAAATTACAAAAAAATAAAAAATACTAAATTACAAAAAATAACAAACACTAAGTTATGTAAATTAACAAACAAAATTATCCAAAATAAAAACAATTACACCTAATCCAATAGCCCTATAAAAATAAAAAGCCCCCCAAAATAAAAAACCCTAGCCTACAATAAACTATCAATAGCCCTTAAAATGGCCTTTTGTAGGGCATTGCCCTAGAGAAATCAGCACTTTTACCTGTAAAAATACAAAGACCCCCCAACAGAAAAACCCACCACCCAACCAACCCCCCAAAATAAAAAAACTAACTAACAAAAACCTAAGCTACCCATTGCCCTGAAAAGGGCATTTGTATGGGCATTGCCCTTAAAAGGGCATTCAGCTCTTTTAAAAAAGCCCAAACCCTAATCTAAAAGAAAAACCCACCCAAAAAGATTTTAAACAAACCTAACACTTACCCCCAAAGATCCACTCACAGTTTCTGAAGTCCGGACATCTATCCTCATCCAGGCTGCGAGAAGTCTTCATCCAGGCGGCATCTTCTATCTTCATCCCGGCGGCGCAGAGCGGATCCATCCTTGAAGACTTCCGTCAAGGAGCGTTCTCTTCATACGGTCACCGCCGTACACTGGATCTTCAATGCAAGGGAGTCTTTTCAAAATGGTGTCCCTTGCATTCCTATTGGCTGATTTGATTCTTGAAATTCAAATCAGCCAACAGGACGAGAGCTACTGAAATCCTATTGGCTGTTCAAATCAGGGTTTGGGCTTTTTTAAAAGAGCTGAATGCCCTTTTCAGGGCAATGTAAAAGGGCTAAATGCCATTTTGAGGGCAATGCCCATACAAATGCCCTTTTTTAGGGCAAACGGTAGCTTAGGTTTTTGTTAGAGTTAGTTTTTTTTATTTTGGGGGGGTCTTTGTATTTTTTACAGGTAAAAGTGCTGATTTCTTTAGGGCAATGCCCTACAAAAGGCCATTTTAAGGGCTATTGGTAGTTTATTGTAGGCTAGGGTTTTTCTTTATTTTTTTTTTGGGGGGGGGGGGTTATTTTTATAGGGCCATAATATTAGGTGTAATTGTTTTTATTTTGGATAATTTTGTTTTTGTTATTTTTGTAATTTAGTGTAATTTTAGACTTACATTTTTTTAGTAGTCAGGTTTTTATTTACGTGTAATTTAGTTTTTTTTAATTGGTAGTTATTTTATTTTAGTATAATAGTTTAGTATAATAGTTATGTTAGGTTAATTGTTAGTTTAAACTTAGGTTTTTTCAATTTCACAGTTAAGTTTTTATTTATTTTAAGATAGGGATATTGCAATTTTAATATACAGTTAGGGGATTATTAGGTTTAGGGGTTAATAGTTTAATTTAGTTTTATGTGATGTGGGGGGCTGGCAGTTTAGGGGTTAATAGGTTTATTTAGTGGCGGAGATGTGGGAGGCCAGAGGTTTAGGGGTTAATAACTTTATTATAGTGGCGGCGATGTCGGGAGGGGCAGATTAGGGGTTAATAACTTTATTTAGGTGGTGGCGATGTCAGGAGCAGCAGATTAGGGGTTAACTTTATTTAGGTGGCGGCAATGTCGGGAGTGGCCGATTAGGGGTTAATAACTTTAGGTGTCGGCGGTGTCGGGAGTGGTGGATTAGGAGTGTTTAGACTAGGGGTTTATGTTAGGGTGTTAGGTTTAAACATAACTTTTTTTCCCCATAGACATCAATAGGGTTGCGTTATAGCGATCGCCATTCCGCATTTCAGGTGTTAGTTTTTTTTCTAACACCTTCTCTCCATTGATGTCTATGGGGGAAAGCGTGCACGTGCACGTCAAAGCAGCCCTTGGATTTTGTGCGGCATGGAGCTTATTGCCACCATATCGCATGCACAAGGAGGCTTTTTAGAAACTTGTAATGGCAGCGCTATGGGGGGTGAAATAACGCAACATTTGTTACGTTCGTTTCGCACCCTCTATAGCTCTATAAACTCGTAATCTAGGTGTATGTTATTTTAAAAACAATTGAATTCAAAGCAAATTTTAGTAGCACTACCCATATTAACTCCTGAATTTCATGTAATTTGTGGTGATCAATACCAGAGAAGAAAAAAGTTCCATCCTCTGTACTTTAACACTTATACAAAAAAGATGCATAAGAAAGGCTATTTTTAGATTTTGAGGTGTGCATTATTTGACTCATCTAATACTTTTGCAGATGGGGGAGACATATGGCCCTGTATGCACCATTTTTATGGGGTCACGACCCACAGTGATTCTGACGGGATATCAAGCAGTGAAAGAGGCTCTAGTTGACCTTGGAGATGATTTCCTTGGACGAGGTCCACTCCCAGTGTTCGACCGTGTATTAAAAAAAGGCGGTAAGATATGTCCGTTCATCAAAGCTTGAAATGTAGAACAACATGTACATGTATGTGATGATTGATATTGTAGATCTCAAATAACACAAGGGTAGAAATGTATCAAGCAGTGCTTGCTGCTTGCTCCGCATGATGTTTCCGGCTTGCCGGAAACATAAGTTAAGAAGCAGCGGTCTTAAGACTGCTGCTCCTTAACTCATCTGCCACCTCTGAGGTGGCGGACTGTAATCATCCCGTTCAGATATGATCGGGATGATTGACACCCCCAGCCAATTGGCTGCGAATGGGAAGGGGCGGCATTGCATAAGCTGTCGGCATTTAGCGATCTCAGATGGACATGTTTTGCTATAGCGGATCATGTCCGTCCGACATATGATAAATCTGCCCCCTAATTTTATTCCTTCCAAATGCACATTCTTTTTGGAACTCACTTGTTATAAATGCCTTCAAATCATTCAATTTTATTCTATATATGAATGTTGCTCAAACTATGACCTTCATTCTGATTTGAGTTTGCAGAATAAAAATATTATATTCATCTTGGAAATCTGAACAAAAAGCATATTTGAGCCATCTAGTGAAATTGCTTCCTGCTATATCTGTATGCTGGTTTCTCTCAATCAATTTTATGTTTTTTTACAAAAGTTGATAACCATTATCAAGACCACCAGTTAACTCTGCATTTAGCAAAACCGGGTATATGCTGGATTTTGGTGTCGTACCTTTATGCAAGTTAATTATAGAGTCCCAAGTGCTGAAGAGGTGTCTATGGAACTCTAAATGTAGACAGGCTGAGGGTCTAAGTTCCTTTGGGACAAAAAATCATAAATTATGCTTACCCTATAATTTTCTTTTCTTCCGATGGAAAGAGTCCACAGCTGCATTCAATACTTTTGGGAATTAAGAACCTGGCCACCAGGAGGAGGCAAAGACACCCCAGCTAAAGGCTTAAATACTCCTACCACATCCCCCAGTTATTCTGCCGAGGAACAAGGAACAGTAGAAGCAATATCTGGGTGAAAAGGTGCCAGAGGAATAAAAAAACAAGTCGCCCCATATACAAAAAGACGGGTGGGGAGCTGTGGACTCTTTCCATTGGAAGAAAAGAAAATTATCGGGTAAGCATAATTTATGTTTTTCTTCCTAAATGGAAAGAGTCCACAGCTGCATTCATTACTTTTGGGAAAACAATACCCAAGCTATAGAGGACACTGATTGCCAAAACGGGAGAGTACAATAGGCAGCCCATTCTGAGGGCACCAGGCCTGAAACCCAATACCCAACAAAAAACCCTGCTTCGTCCGAAGCCGAGAAAACAAAAAGGGAAAAGGCCCCAAGGACACTGACCAGCAGATAGCCCGGAAGCCTAGCCAGAGACCGCAACCTTAGACACAACTAAGCCAACAGTCCTCCAGGAGACACTGTCGCCCAACAGACAGTCCCCACCACACACCCTTTACCAAACCAAATAGGAACCGAAAGGTTACCACAAATTTCATAAAAGGAAAACCCCCCAATCAGACCAAGGTTGCAAGACCTAAATGGGCCCTGACAACAAGGGGAGGCCACCCCCAATCCAAATAGAAACCACAAGAATAAGAACCAGTAGAAGAACAGATAAAAAGTTCTCCCAACATCCAGCAAGGGAAGGAACATCTAGCTAGTACTTGATCAAGGGGCAAGAGCTGTAACTGGTTGCAAAGAGCAACCCTTCACTTGCCAGGCAGTAAGACAACCATTGTCTAGGAACAACTGAAAACGGAGACCAAACATCATCCGAACTCAAAAACCTGAGGAATTCAGGCAAAATTACATGTAGCAGACCCAGACGAAGGTAAACACCTGAGTCAAGAACACGCAGCCATCCTCAGGATGACACAGAATACTTGCTAGAAGCGGTTACCAAAATGTAGATTTCTAAACCTCCACTACAGAAGGCACACTCTAGGCATCCGAAACCGCCAGACCTACACACAGGTCACGAAAATAAAAGGAGAGCCCAGAACCTAAACGAGGACAAAGGCACCCCCCAAGATCCGAGAGAACAACGAATCTCAGGACCTACCTCCAGTCGGGCCAGCCCAAGCATCAGCAGGTCTGAAACCAGTGGACCAGAAAAACCCCAGGCTCAAACAACAATCGGAAAAAATGGCACAGCCATTACAATAGTGCTCGGATGCCAACCCGAAATACCCCATGGAGACTGTTGACAAGGCCGCAGACCTAGAGATCTAGCTAAAGGCCCAACATAGACTCAAGGTGGAGCCAGCAAGTCTCCAAATTGACAGAACAACCCAGAGAGCATACCTCTCTCCAAAACAGGTTAGCCCGTCTGTCCTAACCTCCTGAAGCCAGGAAAAGCCCTAAGGTAGGGACCACACATCCGAAAGAAGGATATAAGACCCCCAGACAAGGGGGGCCAACAAACGAGCCGGAAGGACATAGCACCTGCCCACAAGACACAGCCATAGGCTGAACCGAGAGAACAAAACTCCAACTCCCTGATCTGAAAAGAATCCCCTGAAGATATTAACTGGCTAGCTCACAGACAAGGTGCCATAGCTGCAGTGGTTCCACAGTCAACCCCTTTCCTTGCAGAGCAGCGAAGCCATCACACTCTATTAGCAAGCCAACCAAGGGAAACCGACCAAGGCGAAAGGCAAGCCCAGGGGGCATTGGCACCCAGACAAACCTGGTCAACTGAACCAGCTCAACTAGCCCAACCAAAGGACACCGGACAAGTTTCCTGGAACTGGGGAACCCCAGACCAGCTCTAGATCCTAACAGTCCGGTACAACCCGTAACAGCATCGACAAAGGAAACACTCAGAAAAACCTCAGCCATAGTCTCCACATCACCCCCAAAAAATCAGAGGAGAAGCAGAAAGAAGGATGCGGAACATCCCTTAGCTCCGGGTAAGAAACTCTAAACAGAGCTCAAGGAGACCACACTGCCCATGTCCCTACAAAGGAACCAACTTCCGAAGGAACCAGAGGAACGGATAAAGTCTGAAAGGTCTCAAATAGAGAACCACAACAGGAACAAGTCCAAGGACAATTCCAGAGCCTCATAAGGCCAAACCACTCAAAACAGCAGTAAGGAGATGCTAAGCCCCCAATCCTCCCAAGAGAGGTAGGAAACTCTAGGCCCCTAGGAAATCGGAGCAAAGAGAGTGATGCAGCAGAACTCCACTGACATGGTCACCAGATTGAATGCTGAATGAGGACTGACACAATCCTGCCAGCCATACAGATCATTTTAGAGTATTTAGCTGAAATTGTAAAAAAACAAGAAAACACACAAATAATAATGTGAGCACTCAGCACCCCACTAGACCAGCCAGGCAGAGCAGGCTCCACGTGTCTGAATAAGCCACAGAACAGAAGATCTGAATCCCAGGAGGACCAGCCGCAGCGGGGGTCATAACTATCATGTTGGCTAAATCTTTCTCAGAGGGGAAGATAAAACAGACAAACCTAGGACTAACGTGTCCCTTAACAAACTTCCGAAGAAGCAACCAGAGAGAATTGATCCCAGAAGTTCCCGAAGGAAACACATAATCAAAATTAAAAGACATCCTAACCGGATAAAAGAAAATATAAGGCAACCCGTAGGTTAACGCCCAGGAAGAAAGCAGGCATACCCGCAGGACCAGCCAAATGGAACCCTGATCTTCCAACAAAAAAATGGGAAAGATCTCAATAATCAGACAATTTTGGAAATTATGTCATCCCCTCATGTCTAATAATAATAATAATGAATTCTTGCTTTTTGATTTTTATTTTATCTAAATAGCATCTTATAATTAAGCTATATAGCATTCACACCAAATAAGCTTAGTTAACATTGATCACTATAGTTAAAATTAATATATCCTATTTAGAAGAAACATACTAAACCAACCCATTTTTGCTCAAATAACCAATTCACATTTATCCCCGTGCTGTTTATGCGCATTCACACAACTTTTTTACTAATAATATCTTCTTACACTGTATTTTTTTGGGAACAGGGTAGTGTTTATGCAGGGGTAAGATTTGCGCACCAATAACCTTTTTAAAATTAAACCCGTAGGTTAACGCCCAGGAAGAAAGCAGGCATACCCGCAGGACCAGCCAAATGGAACCCTGATCTTCCAACAAAAAAATGGGAAAGATCTCAATAATCAGACAATTTTGGAAATTATGTCATCCCCTCATGTCTAATGAGGTGAGCCATTTGAAGTAGAAGACTGCGGATTCCCGTATCCGTTAAGGATAGGATCCTCTAATAACTCAAAAACGTGTCTGAGTAAAACGCGAAGACGCGCAATTCTGTAATAAAAGGCACAACACTCAGGGACAGCTATACCTGCAGGGAACTGTATAGGCTCACCCAAGGCCGGTAGACCCGGGACGATCGGGCACAAGCACAAACACAAATAAGCGTCTGGACATAATCGCCAAAAATATGTGAAAGCGAAAATGAGCTGCAACCTCCGGGGGGAACAATCTGCCCTGTAATGAGGGATAAACATAATCCCTGTAAGGAGGGATAAACATAATCTGGGTTACCCGCATGTGTAGTAGTTGGGAGCGGTAGGGAACTCACCTCTTGGAGGACAGAACCCCCAAAGGTGGATGGCTCATCAGACTCCTGATTCTCTGAGCCCAAGGAACAGGGCGCTCTAGTACGGCATATCGAACATAACTGATTGACCTGTGTCAACGGGGCCAATTCGCATTCTTCACAAGTCGAAGAATCTGAATCTGAAATTTGAACAGTCTCAGCATCAGAATCCTCCATAACTAGATAGAGGAGATAATAATATGGACTAAGAAAAAACTTAAACGGCACCTGACACCCACAATGGCTGGGGCACTCACCACCTCCTAGAACCAGACACAAGCAGACTCTAATTTTTCAGTCGCCACACGGTCAGGAATGCAGAAATGGAAGACCAGAACGTAAACATGTCCAGTTACAAGGTGAACCATACAGTCCAAAAAAAGCGCGCCCAACCATAAGGTCGCGTCACTTCCAAAGGCCTTTATGTTCTAAGCCGAGAGCCCAGTTAACACTACACATAAGCAGATTGAATCACATAACAAACATGATTAAAAAAACCCTGTTCAATAATCCCCCTCGGGAGATATTAACCCTTGATTCCAAGATACCAAAGGAGCCTCATTGAGGCCCTATAAATATACTTAATAAGATACCCCAAAAGATAGTTCCTTACGGGAAAACAAAATAGTTACAGTACATTCTGATTAAGTAAAATGAAACAATCTTACCGGAATCTACGCCGGGGAACAGGAACACGGCCCTTCAAGTGTTACGAATAGTAGCAGCGCCTCCACCATAGACGAGAGAAGAAAGCAGGCAGCGAAGCGAAGTTCAACAATGCTGATTGCTTGTGGAGCTGTTAATATGAGTCGGGATGGTTTCGCAGAAAGACTCTCCCTGCATCTCCGGACTCTAACTTTCCTCCAGGCCCTCACAGAGAGACTGATAGGATTACTTAAAACTCTTGTCTCATGTCAAAGAGTACTACCCTTCATAAGAGACTAAACAAACATCTGATACTTCTCTGCCAACCTCCTGGGGCGAAAGGCAAAGACTGACTGGGGGATGAGGGAAGTGGGAGGAGTATTTAAGCCTTTGGTTGGGGTGTCTTTGCCTCCTCCTGGTAGCCAGGTTCTTAATTCCCAAAAGTAATGAATGCAGTGGGGACTCTTTCCATTTAGGAAGAAAACAATGAATCTACTATGGGAGCTTTTAAAATATGGGAATCCACAGATATACAGAATTTTAAGTCTACTGAGCCTTGCCTATACAAAATTTTCTAAAGAGAGTGACTGCCTCATAGTAATCTCTAATGTTTATGAGTCCTAGACCGTGTCATTATAACTTGTCTCTGCTAATTCTATGTCTACTTCTAGCCCATATGAAAGAGTCAATCTATCCCTGGAGTCTCTTTATATACCAGTTGGGTAAGTGAGAGGATAGAGCCTATAAAATATATACAATTCTAGTGAGAGTGATCATCTTTAAAGCTTGAATTTGACCCCACCATGAGATGTGTTTATCTGACCATGACTTCAGGTCTCTCAAAGTGTTGTTAAGAAGGATTCTATAATTCTTATCAAATAGTGTATAATTCTTATCAAATAGTGTATAATTCTTATCAAATAGTGTATAATTCTTATCAAATAGTGTATAATTCTTATCAAAGACTGAGGAGAGCAATAGATTTCTAAATACTTTATAGTTTCAGATTAAAGCCAAATAAGACAGCTAGTGCTTAAGGACTGTAAATCACTGTAGCATAATGAGATATTTAAGATTTCTGCATATTGACAGCGAAGTTAGGGAACTGTCCAAAGGCAAGATTACATGTAGAGCCATTTTTAACGCTCCTGCTCGCACAATAACTCTGCTAGAAGTAAGCTTTTTGCCTGAGTTGGGTAGCACTCCTATTACAAGTTGAAAGTAAAAAGTATATATATATATATATATATATATATATATAGTTGATTATATATAGGTATAAAGTTATACAGATATATATATATATAGGAATATCTATTTAAAAATATATAGAACATAAGTCTCCTATGTGAAGAACATTGGAATGTGAAATATTTACAGTACGTACACAGTTAAACACTTTATTAAATATGAATATTGCATAAATATGTTTTTACATGTTTTCATCTACTTAACTGGAAAGGGCTTCAATGCACTTATATATATTTCTAAATTGTCTAAGATGTACACAAATGGAATTAGTGATACTATGACAATCAAATAACTGTAAAAGATAAAAACAATGTTATAATGATAATATGATATGAAATAAAAAGCCTGTGTGTGTAGAACAGTTAATATTTAAGACAATGGCAATGATGAAGCCGCTCCAGTTGAAACTGATATTCGTGCTTCCAGCATATTCATGGGAAGAGGTTGTCCTACATCTAAAGTTTGAAATAGGGAGAGGAAATGTGGTTCTAGAATATCATTAAATGTCTTTTAGTAGGAGTTTGGAAGCCCATCAGGACCAGAGCTTTTTCCTGAAGGAAGATCTTTAATAGCCAATTGGATCTCAGATAAAGAGATGGGTCATCTAAAGAGTTAGTTTTGGAGGGTTAGAGTTTGGTGATGTTCGCATCTTTAATGTATCAGATCATCTGTGTGAAATGGTCTAATGCAGGGGTGCTCAAAATGTAGATCCCTAAGGCGCTACTGGTAGATCACGGCCGATGTGATCAAAATGATGTGGTCAAGTTACGTGATCTCAACACTGGTGCGTGAGTAGAGTATGGTTGCTAGGGATATCGCTTTATCTACCGCAGTGTGTGAAGGGGCAGTTCACTAAACAGTCTGGTAGTCAGACACGAAAAGTGCTACAGGATTGGATCTTGAGGGACATCAATTTCAACCAAGGTAGTTGATTTTTGAACAACAACACAGTTGGCCTATCAAAAGCATGGTTGAGTGAGTACTCTCCCAATGGATATGGCGGTAAAGTATAGTTAGGAGGGTAAGCGTCAATAGATAGATAAAGTAAAGACGGAGGCTGCTGTGCTATGCTAAAGGTCTGATTGACGTCTGGCAAATGAGTGTGTTGACCCAGTAAGAAATGGTCTGCATGGCGCGCTATTGAAATTTATTTGTGTAAGTCTCACTGGTTCATATCAGGCCAAGCCCGCGGTGCAAAGTAAAGGGGGTCAGAGGCAGTAATTTGAATGCAGTGTTTTGTAACATGGCACAAGGGTTTGCTCCTGTTATCTCGAATTCAAGTCAGTGCTACTTTTGTCTTCAGGATTAATCTGTTGTATTTTTATGCTTTTGCACATCCATGTGTTGCTAAATCATGCAACCTTAAAGGGATATGAAACACACATTTTAATTGTTTTCATGATTCAGATATAGAACATGCAATTTTAAACAACTTTTTATTTTATTCCTATTATCAATTTTTCTTCATTCTCTTGGTATCTTTATTTGAAAAATGCAGGACTGTAAAGTTTAGGAGCCGGCCCATTTTTAGTGGGTAGATCTGGTTGAGCTGGTCATTTAAAAAGTAGATCCCAACACAAAAAAAGTGTGGGCACCCCTGGTCTAATGAAAAGTGAGTATGTAAATTATAGAGCTGGTTTTAGAAATAGCTAAGATGATTCGCTATACTTTTACTATCTTATATGTAGGTATAAGCTGTTGATTTTAGCTTCTGTTTAAAGTTCTTGCTTTTAATGCCCTCTCTCATTTTGGACCTGTCATATTGCCTTAATAAAAATCTAGAACCTTGATCTGTGCCTCTCTAGTTCAGCTCTTTTCTGATTAAGAGAATTAATTAGTTCAGTTGTGTAGTTAATGATCATATTTTTGTTTATATATTTGTTTTTTTTAAATAGCATTTTGCTTAAGGCACTTGCCCATCATGACAGCCTTACGTGTCTCCCAGAGGGTAAGGGGGGCCGCATTGTGTTGTAAATATTCCCGCATAGTTCTGGCCAGAATTTTTAACGTAGGGGGATGTCCGAGTAGTGATTAATCTAGCTTCTATATAAATGGATTTATAGGGTCTACCAGCCAGTCCACTGACATTAAGATTAAGCAATGGTCAGATCATACTGTAGGGCCTATGTCCGTATCTTTTATGAGAGCTAAACTTGTTTGATCAACCAATATATAGTCAATGTGTGTGTTTTTTGATCAAGGGTTAGAGTGTGTTGTGTGGGTATTCTCTATGAGTCAATCAAACTCAAATGTTTAATGCATTGATACAATATATTGGGGGTATATAAGTTAGTGATCGCATTGTCAAAGAGTCCAAGGTAGGATCTAAAGTTACACACAGGTCTCCACCCATGATTAAGGTTCCATTTCTGGACTCTTGAATGATGGAGAGGAGTTTTCTGAAGAAAGTGGCTCTGTTCGAGTTAGGGGCATAAACGTTAACTAAGGTGATCAGATGATCAAGTAGCAAACCAACTAGTATTAAAATTTTCCTTTCTACATCTGCTAATTTATTTAAAATTTGAAAGGGGATTTACCTATGGAATAGTATCCCTAACTCATTTTGGTTTTATCTGAGGAATTAAAGATACCTACAGTGAAGTATATGGGGTAGATTTATCAAGCAGCGAATGTTGCAATCTACCCCCAAAGTTTCAGGTGCGCCTGGAAGTTAACTTAAAGGGACAGTAAACCTTAAAAATAATGTTATATAATTCTGCACATAGTGCAGAATTATATAACATTATATTAGCCACATTTTATAAAACCTAATGTACCCTTTTAATTTTTTTTTAAAAAAAACGCTGTTTTACAGACCCGTTCTTTGTACTCTGCTGAGCGGGTCTGTTATATTCACACAGTTCATCGGGCCAGCTGTATAGTCACAGCCCGGCCCGACCGCGCCATAACACTAAGTTCAGCTCGCTCCGGCTCCGTCTGACAGCAGGAGCGAGCTGCACTTAGTCTTATGGCGCAGTCGGGCCGGGCTGTGACTATACAGCTGGCCCGATGCGCTGTGTGAATATAACAGACCCGCTCAACAGAGTACAGAGAGCGGGTCTGTAAAACAGCGTTTTTTTTAAAAAAAATTAAAAGGGTACATTAGGTTTTATAAAGTTTGGCTAATATAATGTTATATAATTCTGCACTATGTGCAGAATTATATAACATTATTTTTAAGGTTTACTGACACTTTAAGAAGCAGCGGTCTTAAGACCACTGCTCCTTCAAGGGATACTGAACCCAAATTTTTTCTTTCACGATTCAGATAGAACATGCAATTTTAAGCAACTTTCTAATTTACTCCTATTATCAATTTTTCTTCGTTCTCTTGCTTTCTTTATTTGAAAAATTAGGCATCTAAGCTATTTTTTTGGTTTAGAACCATGGAAAGCACTTGTTTATTGGTGGGTGAATTTATCCACCAATCAGCAAGAACAACCCAGGTTGTTCACAAAAAATGGGCCGGCATCTAAACTTACATTCTTGCATTTCAAACAAAGATACCAAGAGAATGAAGAAAATTTGATAATAGGAGTAAATTAGAAGGTTGCTTAAAATTGCATGTTCTATCTGAATCATGAAAAAAAAATGTGGGTTCAGTGTCCCTTTAACTCATCTGCCACCTCTGAGGTACGATCGGGATGATTGACACTCCCTGCTAGCGGCCGATTGGCTGTGAATGTGCAGGGGGCTGTTGGCATTTAGCAAAGTCGGGCGGACATTTGATAAATCTACCCCATAGACAGTAAATTTGGGTCCGGCTGTATCTCTGAAGGTCTCTTGGATAAAAAATATGGAGTCTTTTTGTTTTGAGAACCATATCAGGGCTATTGATCTTTTAGTGGGTGAATTTAGGCCTTTAGTGTTTTGGAATATAATATTTATTGTGCAGCTACCTATGAGTGTGGGTATAATAATGAAAAAATATAAAAATGGTTAGTCTTACCTGTATCATGTCGGACAGACATTGATAAAATCGGCGCCAGAGAATACAATTTTAAACAACTTTATAATTTACTTCTATTATCTAATTTGTTTCATTCTCTTGGTATCATTTGTTGAAGGAGCAGCAATGCACTAATGGTTTCTAACTGAACACATGGGTGAGCCAATGATAATCGGTATATATTTATGCAGCCACCAATCAGCAGCTAGAACCTAGGTTCTTTGCTGCTCTTGAGCTTTCCCAGATAAACCTTTCAGCAAAGGATAACAAGAGAAGAAAGCTAATTAAACACTAGAAGTCAATTTGAAAGTAGTTTAAAACTGTATTCTCTATCTGAATCATGAAATAACAATTTTGGGTTTCATGTCCCTTTAACCAAGTTAAATAACAGACCCATTTTAAAGGGACAGTCAAGTCCACAAAAAACTTTCATGATTCAAATAGGGCATGTCATTTTAAACAACTTTCCATTTTACTTTTATCACCAATTTTGCTTTGTTCTCTTGGTGTTCTTAGTTGAAAGCTAAACCTAGGAGGTTCATATGCTAATTTCTTAGACCTCGAAGGTCACCTCTAATCTAAATGCATTTTGACCACTAGAGGGCATTAGTTCATGTGTTTCATATAGATAACATTAAGCTCATGCACGTGAATTTACCATGGAGTGAGCACTGATTGGCTAAAATGCAAGCCTGTGAAAAGAACTGAAATAAGGGGGCAGTCTGCAGAGGCTTAGATACAAGGTAATCACAGAGGTAAAAAGTATATTATTATAACTGTGTTGGTTGTGCAAAACTGGGGAATGGGTAATAAAGGGATTATCTATCTTTTAAAACAACAACAATTCGGCTGTTGACTGTCCCTTTAAGTTTAACTTACACTTTGGAAAGATTTTGTTACATTGAAGGCAAATCGCCATTGCTGTGGTGGTATCTCTATAAAGTTTCAGCAGTGGTGTCAGGTGGAGATCTGAGTAGCAGAGGTAGTTGGAATAGTGCTTTAGGCACGTGCATACTGATGAGCTTATGCCCCTGCTTTTCAACAAAATATACCAAAAGAACGAGGACATTTTGATTATAGAAATAAACTAGAATGTTGTATAAAATTGCATGGGTTATCTCAATCATGAAAGAATAATTTGGGGTTTCATGTCCTTTTATGCTTCAAAGCAGCAATGCACTAACTGAACATGTCTAATGAATAGACTAACTGAACATGTCTAATGAATAGGGTGGTCAGGTTTTCAGAATTAAGTTGGATAGTCCTGTATTTTAGCTAGAAACCAAAGAGGTAGAATGATTAATTTGTAAGTTACTAGTCAGTTGTGAAAATTTACATGGTGGGAATGGGATCATATTTGGTGGATGAGGTGGAGCTCTTTGTGTGTGGGGGGGGGGGGAGGGACAGTCTCCTACAAATTGTCCAATATCTTTATGGAGGACAGATGGCAAACTTACTGATGAACCAATGACAAGAAGTATTTGTGTGTAGCTACCAATCACCATCTAGTTTCCAGGAATGCTTTGCTGCTCCTAAGCCAACCTAGGTATGTTTTTTGAAAAAAAGGATAACAAGAGAACACAGTAAAATTAATAATAGAAGTAGATTGAAACGTGTTAAAATTGCACGCTCTGGCTGAACTATAAAAGTTAATTTGAAACGTTCAAGTCCTTTTAAAGAGATCATATTTTTCTGAACAATTAATCTGTTTTGCCTTGAAGTAAAATGTCGTCAACTATGTACATAAAAAAGACCAAAAATAGGCTTCAATAGTTGTGTCTGTTAAAATAGAAAAGTCAGAAAACCCTACAAAAAGTTGATAAAATTGTTTGATGATGGATTGGAATACTGCTGTTGAGTACAACATGCAAAGCAAAAAGAAAATCAAAATTATAAGAAAACCAGGTTTTTCAGTGGACTGGTGCTAAATATGAAAATCACTTTCATCAACTCTCCTAATAGATTGGAATATAAACTATGATCTACTAGCTTCCAAAGTCTACCAAGAAACATAAATGATATCTTTACTTTTTATTAAAATCCACCACCCATCTTCTCATGTTTGCCCATCACAACTAGGATCTCTCTGTTTCCAAGCTCATATAGAATTATGAACACTTCTTAAAGTCCACAATAAAATGAGTCGTCTCTTCCAACGCCATCTATAACTCCCGCAATTAGTAAAGTACATATCTTTCAATTTACTCATTAAATGTTTTATTATTCTCCAGGATTGGCGCTTCTTAATGGAACAGCTTGGAAGCAACTACGACAATTTACCATGATGACTTTCCGTGATTTTGGGATGGGCAAAAAGACCTTGGAGGAACCCATCCAGGAAGAAGCTCAGCATCTAGTGAAACATTTCAGAAGCTACAAACGTAAGTACTAAACTCTTGACTATAACAGTATGTTTTGCTCAGTTGGCAATAACTTGGGTATAAAATTCATGTGGGCCAAAAACAGAAACTTCAAATGATTATCCTAGACTCTATTAAACACTTTTTTTCTCCAAATGTTGAAATCACCCAATGTTTGACATAACATGACCCTATTGGAGAGAGATTCCTATTATGTTTTCATATCTTTCTGTGGTCATATGAATCTTTTTTTCCTGCAGAAGAGCCAGTTGATCCCAGTAATATCATGATCTGTGCTTCATCCAATATCATTGCCTCAATCCTCATGGGAACTCGTTATAACTACAGTGATGACAAGTGGATGCAATTACTCAAAAATATACATGAAGCAATTGTTATAGCCTGTTCTACATGGGGCCAGGTGGGTGAATGCCTATAAACAAAAAGTTATCATTATTATATATTGAAATGTAGAAAATATATCTTTGTGAAATGGTTGTACTTCTCCTCTTTTAGCTGATACCATGAACCAAACTACTCTCATTATGTCTTCTATCCCCCATATATAATCTACCTACTTATAACTCATCATATTGTTCCATATAACCTGTCATTTTAACTCCTCTTATTGCTCCATATAATCCTTATTATAACTTGTCCTGTTGCTCTATAACCTCCTTATAACACCTCATATTACTGCATATAACCCTCCTTATTACTTCTCATATTGATCCATATAACCCTCCTTATAACACCTGTATATATACCCTGCCTGTAAATCCTCATATTGCTCCATATAACACTTCTTTATAACACATTGTATTGCTGAATATAACCCTCCGTATTTACTCCTACTGCTCTATATAATCTTCATTATAATTCTTCTTTTTGCACCATATAACCCTCCTTATTACTACTCATATTGATATATATGTGTGTATATATATATATATATATATATATATATATATATATATATAACCCTCCATATAGCACCCCCTATTGCTGCATATAAATCATCATATTGAACTGTATAACCCTCCTTATAACACCCCCTATTGAACCCTGCCTATAACTTCTCAAATTGATCAATATAACCCTCCTTATAACACCTTATATTACTGCAAATAACCCTCCTTATGACTCCTCATATTGACCTATATAACTCTCATTATAATCTCCCCTATTGCTGCATATAACCCTCCTTATTACTCCTACTACTTCAGATAAACCTTCTTATTACTCCTCATATTGATCCAAAGAACTTTCATTATAATCCCCCCCCCCATTGGTGCATGTAACCTTCCCTATAACCCCTCCTATTGCCCTGTATATCCCTCCTATAACTCCTCCTATTAATCCATATAACTCTCCTTATAACTCCTCCTATTGCCCTGTATATCCCTCCTATAACTCCTCCTATTGATCCATATAACTCTCCTTATAACTCCTCCTATTGCCCCATATATCCCTCCCTATTGCACCATGTAACTTTCTCTATAACTCCTATTGCTCGAAATAAAAAAAAACCTTATAATTCCTCCAATTGCTCCATATAATCTCTCTATTTCTTTTACAGATTTATGACATTGTACCCAATATCATGCAAGTCATGCCTGGACCACATAACAACATTTTTACTCTTCTCCAAGATCTTGTTGATGTTGTGGAAGAGAGAGTAAAATATAACCTTGACACACTTGAACCAAACTGTCCACGGGATTTTATTGATTGCTTCCTTATAAGAATGAAAGAGGTAATTTTAAAGGAATGCTAAAGTCAAAATGTATCTCCCAATTAGGGTCTAGATTATGTGTTGTTAGCACGGGACGCAATAAGCAATATCATGACTGTGCTAACTCGCATGTGTATTACAAGTTGAAAGTAAACAGATGCACTCGAGCGCAAACACACCTTGTGCTCAGCGGGTTAGCTTTACTGAATACCAATGGGGAGATTTAACCCCTTAATGACCACAGCACTTTTCCATTTTCTGTCCGTTTGGGACCAAGGCTATTTTTACATTTTTGCGGTGTTTGTGTTTAGCTGTAATTTTCTTCTTACTCATTTACTGTACCCACACATATTATATACCGTTTTTCTCGCCACTAAATGGACTTTCTAAAGATACCATTATTTTTATCATATCTTATAATTTACTATAAAAAAAATATAAAATATGAGGAAAAATTGAAAAAAACACACTTTTTCTAACTTTGACCCCCACAATCTGTTACATATCTACAACCACCAAAAAACACCCATGCTAAATAGTTTCAAAATTTTGTCCTGAGTTTAGAAATACCCAATGTTTACATGTTCTTTGCTTTTTTTGCAAGTTATAGGGTAATAAATACAAGTAGCACTTTGCTATTTCCAAACCACTTTTTTCCAAAATTAGCGCTAGTTACATTAGAACACTAATATCTTTCAGGAATCCCTGAATATCCCTTGACATGTATATATTTTTTTTTAGTAGACATCCCAAAGTATTGATCTAGGACCATTTTGGTATATTTCATACCACCATTTCACCGCCAAATGCGATCAAATACAAAAAATCGTTCACTTTTTCACAAATTTTTTCACAAACTTTTGGTTTCTCACTGAAATTATTTACAAACAACTTGTGCAATTATGGCATAAATGGTTGTAAATTCTTCTCTGGGATCCCCTTTGTTCAGAAATAGCAGACATATATGGCTTTGGCGTTGCTTTTTGGTAATTAGAAGGCCGCTAAATGCCACTGCGCACCACAAGTGTATTATGCCCAGCAGTTAAGGGGTTAATTAGGGAGCTTTTAGGGAGCTTGTAGGGTTAATTTTAGCTTTAGTGTAGTATAGTAGACAACCCCAAGTATTGATCTAGGCACATTTTGGTATATTTCATGCCACCATTTCACCGCCAAATGCGATCAAATTGAAAAAAAAGTTAAATTTTTCACAATTTTAGGTTTCTCACTGAAATAATTTACAAACAGCTTGTGCAATTATGGCACAAATGGTTGTAAATACTTGTCTGGGATCCCCTTTGTTCAGAAATAGCAGACATATATGACTTTGGCGTTGCTTTCTGGTAATTAGAAGGCCGCTAAATCCTGCTGCGCCTCACACGTGTATTATGGCTAGCAGTGAAGGGGTTAATTAGGGAGTTTGTAGGGAGCTTGCAGGGTTAATTTTAGTCTGCCAGTACCCAGTTTGCAAAAAAAAAGTGCTTTTTTTATTTTTGTTTGGCTTTTTTCTGTAGTGTAGCTTCCCCCCC
Organism: Bombina bombina; assembly: GCF_027579735.1. Lineage (NCBI taxonomy): Eukaryota > Metazoa > Chordata > Amphibia > Anura > Bombinatoridae > Bombina > Bombina bombina. The sequence continues at coordinate 504,166,423 of NC_069505.1, forward strand.
CCACACAGACAAACCCCCACCACCTTGCTGATCTTTTTTTTTAAAAAAAATATTTAGACTTTTAAACATTTTTTATTAATAAATTTTCTGTAGTGTAGCGGTTCCCACCCGCTCCCTCCCCGTGCACGCGCCCGCCCCCGCCCTCCCGTGCGCGCCCCCGCTCATCCCCGCCCACGATCCGGCCCCCCCTGCACATAACCAGGGCCATCGATGGCCGCCACCCGCCTCCCGGTCCGGCTCCCACCCACCAACGCAGGGAGCCACCGATCTCCGGTGCAGAGAGGGCCACAGAGTGGCTCTCTCTGCACCGGATGGCTTAAAAAGGTTATTGCAGGATGCCTCCATATCGAGGCATCACTGCAATAACCGGAAAGCAGCTGGAAGCGAGCAGGATCGCTTCCAGCTGCTTTCCACACCGAGGACGTGCAGGGTACGTTCTCAGGCATTAACTGCCTTTTTTTTGAGGACGTACCCTGCACGTCCTCGGTCGTTAAGGGGTTAATAAGCAGCGAATGCTGCTTTCTCCAACCGAGCCAGAAACAGAGAGGTCATAAGACCACTGCTCTTTAAACCCTTTGTGACCAGATCACTTTTCCATTTGTTGACCGTTTGGGACCAAGGCTATTTTTACATTTCTGCAGTGTTTGTGTTTAGCTGTAATTTTCCTCTTACTCATTTACTGTACCCACACATATTATATACCGTTTTTCTCGCCATTAAATGGACTTTCTAAAGATACCATTATTTTCATCATATCATATAATTTACTATAATTTTTTTGTACAAAATATGATTATAAAATCTAAAAAAAAAAGACCCCCAAAATCTGTTACACATCTACAACCACCAAAAAACACCCATGCTAAATAGTTTCTAAATTTTGTCCTGAGTTTAGAAATACTCACTTTTTAGATGTTCTTTGCTTTTTTTGTAAGTTATAGAGCAATTAATAGAAGTAGCACTTTGCTATTTCTAAACCATTTTTTTTTTTTCAAAATTAGCGATAGTTACATTGTAACACTGAAATCTGTCAGGAATCCCTGAATATCCCTTGACATGTATATATATTTTTTTTTAGAAGACAACCCAAAGTATTGATCTAGGCCCATTTTGGTATATTTCATGCCACCATTTCACCGCCAAATGCGATCAAATACCAAAAAAAAAGTTCACTTTTTCACAAACTTTAGGTTTCTCACTAAAATTATTTACAAACAGCTTGTGCAATTATGGTACAAATGGTTGTAAATGCTTCTCTGGGATTCCCTTTGTTCAGAATTTAGCAGACACATATGGCTTTGACGTTGCTTTTTGGTAATTAGAAGGCCGCTAAATGCTGCTGCGCACCACACGTGTATTATGCCCAGCAGTGAAGGGGTTAATTAGGGAGCTTGTAGGGTTAATTTTAGCTTTGGTGTAGTGTAATAGACAACCCAAAATATTGACCTAGGCCCATTTTGGTATATTTCATGCCACCATTTCACCGCCAAATGTGATCAAATAAAAAAAATTGTTAAATTTTTCACAAGTTTCTCACTGAAATTATTTACAAACAACTTGTGCAATTATGGCACAAATGGTTTTAAATGCTTTTCTGTGATCCCCTTTGTTCAGAAATAGCAGACATATATGGCTTTGGCATTGCTTTTTGGTAATTAGAAGGCCTCTAAATGCTGCTGCGCACCAAACATGTATTATGGGGAGAAAGGGTTAATTAAGGAGCTTGTAGGGTTAATTTTAGCTTTAGTGTAGTATAGTAGACAACCCAAAGTATTGATCTAGGCCCATTTTGGTATATTTCATGCCACCATTTCACCGCCAAATGCAATCAAACAAAATAAATTGTTCACTTTTTCACAAACTTTAGGTTTCTCACTGATATTATTTACAAACAGCTTTTGCAATTATGGCACAAATGGTTGTAAATGCTTCTCTGGGATCCCCTTTGTTCAGAAATAGCAGACATTTATGGCTTTGGCGTTGCTTTTTGGCAATTTGAAGGCCGCTATTATACCCAGCAGTGAAGGGGTTATTTAGGTAGCTTGTAGGGAGCTTGCAGGGTTAATTTTACTCACTGAAATAATTTACAAACAGCTTGTGCAATTATGGCACAAATGGTTGTAAATACTTGTCTGGGATCCCCTTTGTTCAGAAATAGCAGACATATATGACTTTGGCGTTGCTTTCTGGTAATTAGAAGGCCGCTAAATCCTGCTGCGCCTCACACGTGTATTATGGCTAGCAGTGAAGGGGTTAATTAGGGAGTTTGTAGGGAGCTTGCAGGGTTAATTTTAGCTTTAGTGTAGAGATCAGCCTCCCACCTGACACATCTCACCTCCTGATCCCTCCCAAACAGCTCTCTTCCCTCCCCTACCTCACAATTGTCCCCACCATTTTCATTGGTGTCAGTGGTTGCTGCGCGCACCCCCCGCACCCTCCGGGCATACGGCTTGCACATACAGGAACCGGAAGCTCCCACCCACCAACGATCAGCACCATCGCTACCGGTGCAGAGAGGGCCACAGAGTGGCTCTCTCTGCATCGGTTTGTAAAAAAATGGTATTGCAGGATGCTTCAATATTGAGGCATCACTGCAATACCATAAAAGCGGCTGGAAGCGTTCAGGGTCGCTTCCACCGCTTGAAACGCCAGCGGACGTGCCAGGAATGTCCTTGGTCATAAAGGGTATTTTTTGTGGGACGTTCCTGGCACGTCCTTTGTCGTTAAGGGTTAACTCAACCGCCAACCTTTTAGATGGCGGACTGCAATCATCCCGATCCTATACGATCGGGATGATTGACACCCCCTGCTAGCGGCCGCGAATGTGCAGGGGGTGGCATTGCACAAGCATTTAAATAGAAATGCTTATGCAATGCTAAATGTTGACAGTGTATGCTGTCTGCATTTAGCGATGTTGGGAGGACATGATTCACTGCTCAATACATAATAAATTGACCCCCAAGTGTAAATGTGTAAGGGTTAAAAAAAAATGTGCACCAAACACATCATAAGTATATTGAAATAAAGTGTTACACTCATATATACAGTTACTGGTAATAAAAAAAAACACATAATTGAAATAAATATTTTTAAAACATTAATATTAATTTTAAATAAGGGTTAAAAGGTATATGGTATATGACAAGGTGTGCCCAGGGCCGCCATCAGGGGGTGACAGGGGTGACTCCTGTCAGGGGCCCAATGAGCCATGGGGGCCCCATGAGGCAAGAACTAAAAAAAAAATTTTTTTTTTTTTTTTTAATTTTGGCAGCCACCAGTGGGTACTACAGCAGAGTGCTAATTTAGCATGGGAAATGTAATTACAAGGAGTAAAGTATTAGCATTTGAGAGGATTTCTTAGGCCTAGATTTGGAGTTTGGCGGTAAAAGGGCTGTTAACGCTCCGCAGGTTTTTTTCTGGCCGCACCATAAATTTAACTCTGGTATCGAGAGTTCAAACAAATGCTGCGTTAGGCTCCAAAAAAGGAGCGTAGAGAATTTTTACCGCAAATGCAACTCTCGATACCAGAGTTGCTTACGGACGCGGCCGGCCTCAAAAACGTGCTCGTGCACGATTCTCCCATAGGAAACAATGGGGCTGTTTGAGCTGAAAAAAAACCTAACACCTGCAAAAAAGCAGCGTTCAGCTCCTAACGCAGCCCCATTATTTCCTATGGGGAAACACTTCCTACGTCTGCACCTAACACTCTAACATGTACCCCGAGTCTAAACACCCCTAGCCTTACATTTATTAACCCCTATTCTGCCGCTCCCGCTATCGCTGACCCCTGCATATTTTTTTAACCCCTAATCTGCCGCTCCGTAAACCGCCGCAACCTACGTTATCCCTATGTACCCCTAATCTGCTGCCCTAACATCGCCGACCCCTATATTATATTTATTAACCCCTAATCTGCCGCTCCCAACATTGCCGCCACCTACCTACACTTATTAACTCCTAATCTGCCGAGCGGACCTGAGCGCTACTATAATAAAGTTATTAACCCCTAATCCGCCTCACTAACCCTATCATAAATAGTATTAACCCCTAATCTGCCCTCCCTAACATCGCCGACACCTAACTTCAATTATTAACCCCTAATCTTCCGATCGGAGCTCACCGCTATTCTAATAAATGTATTAACCCCTAAAGCTAAGTCTAACCCTAACACTAACACCCCCCCTAACTTAAATATAATTTACATCTAACGAAATTAATTAACTCTTATTAAATAAATTATTCCTATTTAAAGCTAAATACTTACCTGTAAAATAAATCCTAATATAGCTACAATATAAATTATAATTACATTGTAGCTATTTTAGGATTAATATTTATTTTACAGGCAACTTTGTAATTATTTTAACCAGGTACAATAGCTATTAAATAGTTAAGAACTATTTAATAGTTACCTAGTTAAAATAATTACAAATTTACCTGTAAAATAAATCCTAACCTAAGATATAATTAAACCTAACACTACACTATCAATAAAAAAATAAAATAAACTACCTACAATTACCTACAATTAACCTAACACTACACTATCAATAAATTAATTAAACACAATTCCTACAAATAAATACAATTAAATAAACTAGCTAAAGTACCAAAAATAAAAAAGAACTAAGTTACAAAAAATAAAAAAATATTTACAAACATAAGAAAAATATTACAACAATTTTAAACTAATTACACCTACTCTAAGCCCCCTAATAAAATAACAAAGCCCCCCAAAATAAAAAATTCCCTACCCTATTCTAAATTAAAAAAGTTACAAGCTCTTTTACCTTACCAGCCCTGAACAGGGCCCTTTGCGGGGCATGCCCCAAGAATTTCAGCTCTTTTGCCTGTAAAAGAATAAATACAATACCCCCCCCCAACATTACAACCCACCACCCACATACCCCTAATCTAACCCAAACCCCCCTTAAATAAACCTAACACTAAGCCCCTGAAGATCTTCCTACCTTGTCTTCACCATCCAGGTATCACCGATCCGTCCTGGCTCCAACATCTTCATCCAACCCAAGCGGGGGTTGGCGATCCATAATCCGGTGCTGAAGAGGTCCAGAAGAGGCTCCAAAGTCTTCCTCCTATCCGGCAAGAAGAGGACATCCGGACCGGCAAACATCTTCTCCAAGCGGCATCTTCGATCTTCTTCCATCCGGAGCGAAGCGGCAGGATCCTGAAGACCTCCAGCGCGGAACATCCATCCGGACCGACGACTGAACGACGAATGACTGTTCCTTTAAGGGACGTCATCCAAGATGGCGTCCCTCGAATTCCGATTGGCTGATAGGATTCTATCAGCCAATCGGAATTAAGGTAGGAATATTCTGATTGGCTGATGGAATCAGCCAATCAGAATCAATTTCAATCCGATTGGCTGATCCAATCAGCCAATCAGATTGAGCTCGCATTCTATTGGCTGATCGGAACAGCCAATAGAATGCGAGCTCAATCTGATTGGCTGATTGGATGTTCCGCGCTGGAGGTCTTCAGGATCCTGCTGCTTCGCTCCGGATGGAAGAAGATCGAAGATGCCGCTTGGAGAAGATGTTTGCCGGTCCGGATGTCCTCTTCTTGCCGGATAGGAGGAAGACTTTGGAGCCTCTTCTGGACCTCTTCAGCACCGGATTATGGATCGCCAACCCCCGCTTGGGTTGGATGAAGATGTTGGAGCCAGGACGGATCGGTGATACCTGGATGGTGAAGACAAGGTAGGAAGATCTTCAGGGGCTTAGTGTTAGGTTTATTTAAGGGGGGTTTGGGTTAGATTAGGGGTATGTGGGTGGTGGGTTGTAATGTTGGGGGGGGGGGTATTGTATTTATTCTTTTACAGGCAAAAGAGCTGAAATTCTTGGGGCATGCCCCACAAAGGGCCCTGTTCAGGGCTGGTAAGGTAAAAGAGCTTGTAACTTTTTTAATTTAGAATAGGGTAGGGAATTTTTTATTTTGGGGGGCTTTGTTATTTTATTAGGGGGCTTAGAGTAGGTGTAATTAGTTTAAAATTGTTGTAATATTTTTCTTATGTTTGTAAATATTTTTTTATTTTTTGTAACTTAGTTCTTTTTTATTTTTGGTACTTTAGCTAGTTTATTTAATTGTATTTATTTGTAGGAATTGTGTTTAATTAATTTATTGATAGTGTAGTGTTAGGTTAATTGTAGGTAATTGTAGGTAGTTTATTTAATTTTTTTATTGATAGTGTAGTGTTAGGTTTAATTATATCTTAGGTTAGGATTTATTTTACAGGTAAATTTGTAATTATTTTAACTAGGTAACTATTAAATAGTTCTTAACTATTTAATAGCTATTGTACCTGGTTAAAATAATTACAAAGTTGCCTGTAAAATAAATATTAATCCTAAAATAGCTACAATGTAATTATAATTTATATTGTAGCTATATTAGGATTTATTTTACAGGTAAGTATTTAGCTTTAAATAGGAATAATTTATTTAATAAGAGTTAATTAATTTCGTTAGATGTAAATTATATTTAAGTTAGGGGGGGTGTTAGTGTTAGGGTTAGACTTAGCTTTAGGGGTTAATACATTTATTAGAATAGCGGTGAGCTCCGATCGGAAGATTAGGGGTTAATAATTGAAGTTAGGTGTCGGCGATGTTAGGGAGGGCAGATTAGGGGTTAATACTATTTATGATAGGGTTAGTGAGGCGGATTAGGGGTTAATAACTTTATTATAGTAGCGCTCAGGTCCGCTCGGCAGATTAGGAGTTAATAAGTGTAGGTAGGTGGCGGCGATGTTGGGAGCGGCAGATTTGGGGTTAATAAATATAATATAGGGGTCGGCGGTGTTAGGGGTAGCAGATTAGGGGTACATAGGGATAACGTAGGTGGCAGCGCTTTGCGGTCGGAAGATTAGGGGTTAATTATTTTAAGTAGCTGGCGGCGATGTTGTGGGGGGCAGGTTAGGGGTTAATAAATGTAATATAGGGGTCGGCGGGGTTAGGGGCAGCAGATTAGGGGTACATAAGTATAACGTAGGTGGCGGTCGGCAGATTAGGGGTTAAAAATTTTAATCGAGTGGCGGCGATGTGGGGGGAGCTCGGTTTAGGGGTACATAGGTAGTTTATGGGTGTTAGTGTACTTTAGGGTACAGTAGTTAAGAGCTTTATGAACCGGCGTTAGCCAGAAAGCTCTTAACTCCTGCTATTTTCAGGCGGCTGGAGTTTTGTCGTTAGAGCTCTAACGCTCACTTCAGAAACGACTCTAAATACCGGCGTTAGAAAGATCCCATTGAAAAGATAGGCTACGCAAATGGCGTAGGGGGATCTGCGGTATGGAAAAGTCGCGTCTGAAAAGTGAGCGTTAGACCCTTTAATCACTGACTCCAAATACCAGCGGGCGGCCAAAACCAGCGTTAGGAGCCTCTAACGCTGGTTTTCACGGCTACCGCCGAACTCCAAATCTAGGCCTTAGTATGCACTTTGTACAGTGTGTGCCTGAGTCAGACGGCAGATCACTTTCATTTGAAGAGGAGGTAGAACTTACTTAGCAAATGTTTTTTATTTATTTGTGCAATTTTGGATTGTAACTTCAGTGTGGTAGTAGTTGTATGGTGGGGCTAGGGGTCCATAAAAACACATTTTTTTTAGCAGCAGTGTATTTATGATTGTTTGACAATGCTGTAGAAATTCTATATTTAAAACCATGCAGAAATGTTTCCTCCTCAATACACAAATGGTAGATGCCCTTTTGGCAGATATGCATTTTATATATATATTACATTCCAGTTTACTGCCCCTTTATGCAAGGACTTTCCAGATGCAAGGAGGCATTTTATCTAAGATTTTTACATCTGCATAACATTTTATACTCTCAGACTAAGATTGCTCAGTGTTTGAAATGAGACAGGTTAACTTAAAACTGTTCAGTTTACACTACAGCTGACTTACGGCTAGATTTAGAGTTTGGCGTTAGCCGTGAAAACCAGCGTTAGAGGCTCCTAACGCTGGTTTTAGGCTACCGCCGGTATTTGGAGTCACTGAAAATAGGGTCTAACGCTCACTTTTCAGCCGCGACTTTTCCATACCGCAGATCCCCTTACGTAAATTACGTATCCTATCTTTTCAATGGGATCTTTCTAACGCCGGTATTTAGAGTCGTTTCTGAAGTGAGCGTTAGAGCTCTAACGACAAAACTCCAGCCGCAGAAAAAAGTCAGTAGTTAAGAGCTTTCTGGGCTAACGCCGGTTTGTAAAGCTCTTAACTACTGTACCCTAAAGTACACTAACACCCATAAACTACCTATGTACCCCTAAACCGAGGTCCCCCCACATCGCCGCCACTCTATTAAAATTTTTTAACCCCTAATCTGCCGACAGCCACCTACGTTATACTTATGTACCCCTAATCTGCTGCCCCTAACCCCGCCGACCCCTGTATTACATTTATTAACCCCTAACCTGCCCCCCACAACGTCACCGCCAGCTACTTACAATAATTAACCCCTAATCTGCCGACCGCAAAGCGCCGCCACCTACATTATCCTTATGTACCCCTAATCTGCTGCCCCTAACACCGCCGACCCCTATATTATATTTATTAACCCCTAATCTGCCCCCCTCAACGTCGCCGACACCTGCCTACACTTATTAACCCCTAATCTTCCGAGCGGACCGCACCGCTAATATAATAAAGTTATTAACCCCTAACCCGCCTCACTAACCCTATAATAAATAGTATTAACCCCTAATCTGCCCTCCCTAACATCGCCGACACCTAACTTCAATTATTAACCCCTAATCTGCCGACCGGAGGTCATCGCTACTATAATAAATGGATTAACCCCTAAAGCTAAGTCTAACCCTAACACTAACACCCCCCTAACTTAAATATAATTTACATCTAACGAAATAAATTAACTCTTATTAAATAAATTATTCCTATTTAAAGCTAAATACTTGCCTGAAAAATAAATCCTAATATAGCTACAATATAAATTATAATTATATTATAGCTATTTTAGGATTAATATTTATTTTACAGGCAACTTTGTAATTATTTTAACCAGGTACAATAGCTATTAAATAGTTAAGAACTATTTAATAGTTACCTAGTTAAAATAATTACAAAATTACCTGTAAAATAAATCCTAACCTAAGTTACAATTAAACCTAACACTACCCTATCAATAAATTAATTAAATAAAATACCTACAATTACCTACAATTAACCTAACACTACACTATCAATAAATAAATTAAATACAATTGCTACAAAGAACTACAATTACATAAACTAACTAAAGTACAAAAAATAAAAAAGAACTAAGTTACAAAAAATAAAAAAATATTTACAAACATAAGAAAAATATTACAACAATTTTAAACTAATTACACCTACTCTAAGCCCCCTAATAAAATAACAAAGACCCCCAAAATAACAAAATGCCCTACCCTATTCTAAATTAATAAATTTAAAAGCTCTTTTACCTTACCAGCCCTGAACAGGGCCCTTTGTGGGGCATGCCCCAAGAAAATCAGCCCTTTTGCCTGTAAAAAAAACATACAATACCCCCCCCCAACATTACAACCCACCACCCACATACCCCTAATCTAACCCAAACCCCCCTTAAATAAACCTAACACTAAGCCCCTGAAGATCTTCCTACCATGTCTTCACCAACCAGGTATCACCGATCCGTCCTGGCTCCAAAATCTTCATCCAACCCAAGCGGGGGTTGGCGATCCATCATCCGGTGGCTGAAGAGGTCCAGAAGAGGCTCCAAAGTCTTCCTCCTATCCGGCAAGAAGAGGACATCCGGACCGGCAAACATCTTCTCCAAGCGGCATCTTCGATCTTCTTGCATCCGGTGCGGAGCGGGTCCATCTTGAAGCAGGCGACGCGGATCCATCCTCTTCTTCCGTTGTCTCCCGACGAATGACGGTTCCTTTAAGGGACGTCATCCAAGATGGCGTCCCTTGAATTCCGATTGGCTGATAGGATTCTATCAGCCAATCGGAAGTAAGGTAGGAATATTCTGATTGGCTGATGGAATCAGCCAATCAGAATCAAGTTCAATCCTATTGGCTGATCCAATCAGCCAATCAGATTGAGCTCGCATTCTATTGGCTGATCGGAACAGCCAATAGAATGCGAGCTCAATCTGATTGGCTGATTGGATCAGCCAATCGGATTGAACTTGATTCTGATTGGCTGATTCCATCAGCCAATCAGAATATTCCTACCTTAATTGTATTTTTTTATTTTTTGTAACTTAGTTCTTTTTTATTTTTTGTACTTTAGTTAGTTTATGTAATTGTAGTTCTTTGTAGCAATTGTATTTAATTTATTTATTGATAGTGTAGTGTTAGGTTAATTGTAGGTAATTGTAGGTATTTTATTTAATTAATTTATTGATAGGGTAGTGTTAGGTTTAATTGTAACTTAGGTTAGGATTTATTTTACAGGTAATTTTGTAATTATTTTAACTAGGTAACTATTAAATAGTTCTTAACTATTTAATAGCTATTGTACCTGGTTAAAATAATTACAAAGTTGCCTGTAAAATAAATATTAATCCTAAAATAGCTATAATATAATTATAATTTATATTGTAGCTATATTAGGATTTATTTTACAGGTAAGTATTTAGCTTTAAATAGGAATAAGTTATTTAATAAGAGTTAATTTATTTAGTTAGATGTAAATTATATTTAAGTTAGGGGGGTGTTAGTGTTAGGGTTAGACTTAGCTTTAGGGGTTAATCCATTTATTATAGTAGCGATGACCTCCGGTCGGCAGATTAGGGGTTAATAATTGAAGTTAGGTGTCGGCGATGTTAGGGAGGGCAGATTAGGGGTTAATACTATTTATTATAGGGTTAGTGAGGCGGGTTAGGGGTTAATAACTTTATTATAGTAGCGGTGCGGTCAGCTCGGAAGATTAGGGGTTAATAAGTGTAGGCAGGTGTCGGCGACGTTGAGGGGGGCAGATTAGGGGTTAATAAATATAATATAGGGGTCGGCGGTGTTAGGGGCAGCAGATTAGGGGTACATAAGGATAACGTAGGTGGCGGCGCTTTGCGGTCGGCAGATTAGGGGTTAATTATTGTAAGTAGCTGGCGGCAACGTTGTGGGGGGCAGGTTAGGGGTTAATAAATATAATACAGGGGTCGGCGGTGTTAGGGGCAGCAGATTAGGGGTACATAGGGATAATGTAAGTTGCGGCGGTGTACGGAGCGGAAGATTAGGGGTTAATAATATAATGCAGGGGTTAGCGATAGCGGGGGCTGCAGATTAGGGGTTAATACGTGTAAGGTTAGGGGTGTTTAGACTCGGGGTACATGTTAGAGTGTTAGGTGCAGACGTAGGAAGTGTTTCCCCATAGGAAACAATGGGGCTGCGTTAGGAGCTGAACGCTGCTTTTTTGCAGGTGTTAGGTTTTTTTTCAGCTCAAACAGCCCCATTGTTTCCTATGGGAGAATCGTGCACGAGCACGTTTTTGAGGCTGGCCGCGTCCGTAAGCAACTCTGGTATCGAGAGTTGCATTTGCGGTAAAAATGCTCTACGCTCCTTTTTTGGAGCCTAACGCAGCATTTGTTTGAACTCTCGATACCAGAGTTAATTTTATGGTGCGGCCAGAAAAAAGCCAGCGGAGCGTTAACAGCCCTTCTACCGCCAAACTCCAAATCTAGGCCTTAGTCTTGAAATACATACCAACAAGCCTAAATCCTGCATTTAACCAGATCTAATGGTATGAGTACCACAGCTTATGGTCCCACCAAGACCATATAGAGTACAGCATTTTCAAAATCCATAAGTACAGCTGACAGATGGGAAAATTTGTACACTATATTTGAAGTGGTGCTCTAGGTTGGAGAAAATGGGGAAAAAACAAACAAACATATTTCAACCATTTAAAGGTACTTTTCTTCATCTAGCCAGCTACCCAGCTCATTAATGTACAATTTTGAATTCACAGAATTATTTTTGTTTGCACATTTACAAATATGATTCTTTAAAAAGTTATCTCTAAATTTTTGCAATTTTTTTTATCATGCATGTCACACACTGTTGGTTTAGGGGATACAAGGTGCATAAATGTTTCCTCCTGTGAGTGTTTCTGTGGGTGTCTGTGTTTATGTCTTTGTGCTTTGGTTTGTGTCTCTATGTGTATGTATTTTTTATCTGTGGGTCTCTCTGTGAGGGTGGGTGTGTATGTCTTTGTGCATTTTCTGTGGATGTCTGTGAGGGTGTGTGCATATGTCTTTGAGCTTTTTCTATGGGTGTCTCTGTGAGGGTGTGTGTGTGTGTATGTATGTATGTCTGTGTTTTCTGTGGGTATCTCTGTGAGGGTGTGTGTATGTCTTTGTGTGTTTTCTGTGGATGTCTCAGTGAGGGTGTGTGTATGTATGTCTTTCTGTGTTTTTCATGTGGTTGTTTCTGTGTGTGTGTGTGTGTGTGTATGTCTTTCTGTGTTTTTCATGTGGTTGTCACTGTGTGTGTGTATGTCTTTGTGTGTTTTCTGTGGGTGTCTCTGTGTGTGTGTGTATGTCTTTCTGTGTTTTTCATGTGGTTGTCACTGTGTGTGCATATGTCTTTGTGTGTTTTCTGAGGCTGTCTCTGTCGGTGTTTCCTTGGGTGTATGTGCAAGTTTGAGTTTGTGTGTGTGTGTCCATTGTCTGTTCCTTTTTAGGACATTTTGACCTTACTACTAATTATTTGCATCTTTCTACAGACTTTGAGACTAACAAGACCTTTCCGGACGTAACCAATCCACCATTTAACCTTTAAATTATTGTTTAGGCAGTTCAGGGCCCTTGCTTTCAGCCACTGCATGCTGTTGTCATAATTTAGTTGTCATCTTCCTTTACAAAAAGATAATCAGAACTCCATATTTTGTTTTCTAAATCTCCTTTTTTTACAAAACTGTAGTCTACCTCATTACTTGTCAGGTCAATGTAAACAAGTGCTAAGTGCCTGTTTGGGTTTCTGTGTCTGAGTGTGTTTCTTTGCGTGTCTGCTAGAGTGTCTATATGTGAATCCTTATGTGTGTGTGTGTGTTTCAGTGTATGAGTGTGTGTGTGTGTGTATGTTACTAACTTTACAATATTTCCAAGTTTAAATAGACAATTATGAATAAAGTGCATATACGTTTTAGTCACTTGGTCAAAAATTGCACATGTCAAAGGAGGGGGGGGCCTGATCAATGGTTGAGTCAGGGGCCCCAAAATTTCTAGTGGCGGCCCTGGGTGTGCCTGTAAGTATATACATACCTTTATAAATATGTGTGTGTATATATATATATATATATATATATATATATATATATATATATATATACATATACAGGTGAAACTCGAAAAATTAGAATATCGTGCAAAAGTTCATATATTTCACTAATGCAACTTAAAAGGTGAAACTAATATATGAGATAGACTCATTACATGCAAAGCAAAATAGTTCAAGCCGTAATTTGTCATAATTGTGATGATTATGGCTTACAGCTCATGAAAACCCCAAATCCACAATCTCAGAAAATTTAAATATTGTGAAAAGGTGCAATATTCTATGCTCAAGGTGTCCCACTCTAATCAGCTAATTAAGCCATAACACCTGCAAAGGGTTCCTGAGCCTTCAAATGGTCTCTCAGTCTGGTTCAGTAGGAATCACAATGATGGGAAAGACTGCTGACCTGACAGTTGTGCAGAAAACCATTATTGACACCCTCCATAAGGAAGGAAAGCCTCAAAAGGTAATTGCAAAATAAGTTGGATGTTCCCAAAGTGCTGTATCAAAGCACATTATTAATAGAAAGTTATGTGGAAGGGAAAAGTGTGGAAGAAAAAGGTGCACAAGCAGCAGGGGTGACCGCAGCCTGGAGAGGATTGTAAGGAAAAGGCCATTCAAAAGTTTTGGGTACTTTCACAAGGAGTGGACTGAGGCTGGAGTCAGTGCATCAAGAGCCAACATACATAGATGGATCCTGGACATGGGCTTCAAATGTCATATTCCTCTTGTTAAGTCACTCCTGAACAACAAACAACGTCAGAAGCGTCTTACCTGGGCTAAAGAAAAACAGACCTGGTCTGTTGCTCAGTGGTCCAAAGTCCTCTTTTCTGATGAGAGCAAATTTTGCACCTCATTTGGAAACCAGAGAGCGCTTCAAGATTAATCGTTTTATTTCACCTCCAACGTGTTACACACAAAGGCATTACCTAGTTATGCCAGAAAATATTCTTAACTAGTTCCTAACCTATATACAATATTATCCTACAAAGTTCCTAAAGTTATCCTCACTTAAAAAAAAAGTAATTGCAGGTGCTATGTTGCACTTCATCACCCTCTATCTATTGTGATTTATGTTCTGGACCAGACTTAACATGTTAGGTGGGATCATGTTACTACAGTAAGACCCTATTAGGAAAGATGGCTTAACAGTTATGCACTCAAGAACTTTTAGAACATATGATTCACAGGCCGTATACATATTTCTTATATATACATATGGGATATGCATTCCTAGCCACTCAAATATATATGATAGGTAATTCAGTCACAATTACTTTGATCTGACACTCCAAGGTATATGGATGTATGTATATATTATTTGAGTGACAAGCCATATTATGTCACATTCTTTCATCCCAGTTGGGGGTGTTATTATGGGGTACCTCTGCCAAACCTGGCCCATGTACCTTACCCAACCCTTTAGGAGTACTGGCTTAATGGTATGCACTCCCGGTATGTAATACACATCCTATATCAAATGCCAAGTCTCTTATGTTATTGAACTTATACTACGGCCAGAGGTGTTGTGAAAAATGAGTGACTTCCCACAGTGTTGGGTTCCCCCGGCAATGTATGAGGCTACTCAGTCTCCAAACACTAGTCGGAATTAGGTACTCGGAGGGCAGGGTTGCCATACAAGGTTGGCATACCATCCAACTTCCCAATATGGACCCACAACCCCTGGAATACCACCCCAGGTATGTATCACCCTCCTTAGCTATACCAGTAGTTTAAAATCTGGTACTGAGATCAGTCCCCCTGGGTGTATAGTACCTAGTCTATAGATCCACTGGGCTTCACGGATTAACAATGCTTTGTTCCTGTCACCACCCCTATCCAATTTAGGTATGTGGTCAATCAATACATAGCGTATCGATGATACCGGGTGTGACATTTCTGTGCAATGTATTGCAAATGGTTGTTCTGATTCACCTTTCTCAAGAGCCTGTCGAATTGCCAGCCTATGGTTTGCCATACGTTGTAATTCTCATGGGATATTCCACTATCAGACCAAACTTGGCCAGTAGTCTTCTTATCCCGGCATCAAGCTGAAATTATAGTAAATATCCCAGAGCAAAGAAAGTTTGCAAAATGAGGTAAGAGGTTCTCACAGTAGGCAGGGTAGTCATAACAGCAACAGGAAGGAATTCAAGCGGTATGGCAGTTAAAGGATAAACCAATAGTAGGACAAGAAACCGGAAAGAATCAGTAACAAAGAAAATCCAGTAATATAACAGTTTAGGGATAAACCAATAGAATGGTCAGGCAGGCAGAGTTCGGGAACAGTATAGCAATCCAATAGTTCAAGGGTTAAGCAGGCAGAGTGGTTTGACAGGCAGAGTTCAGCAACAGTATAGCAATCAAGTACTTTAGGGGTTAAGCACACAGAGTAGTCAGACAGGCAGAGTTTAGCAACGTTATGGCAATCCAGTACTTTAGGGGTTAAGCACACAGAGTAGTCAGACAGGCAGAGTTCAGTAATGCTATGGCAATCCAGTACTTTAGGGGTAAGCAAGCTGAGTAGTCAGACAGGCAGAGTTCAGTAACGTTATGGCAATCCAGTACTTTAGGGGTAAGCAAGCAGACTAATTAGACAGGCAGAGTTCAGTAACGTTATGGCAATCCAGTACTTTAGGGGTAAGCAAGCTGAGTAGTCAGACAGGCAGAGTTCAGTAACGTTATGGCAATCCAGTACTTTAGGGGTAAGCAAGCTGATTAGTCAGACAGGCAGAGTTCAGTAACTTTATGGCAATCCAGTACTTTAGGGGTAAGCAAGCTGAGTAGTCAGACAGGCTGAGTTCATTAGCGTTATGGCAATCCAGTACTTTAGGGGTAAGAAAGCAGAGTAATCAGGCAGGCAGAGTTCAGTAACGTTATAGCAATCAAGTACTTTAGGGGTTAAGCAAGCAGAGTAGTCAGACAGGCAGAGGTCAGTAATGTTATGGCAATCCAGTACTTTAGGGGTTAAGCAAGCAGAGTAGTCAGACAGAGGTCAGTAATGTTATAGCAATCCAGTACTTTAGGGGTTAAGCAAGCAGAGTAGTCAGACAGGCAGAGGTCAGTAATGTTATGGCAATCCAGTACTTTAGGGGTTAAGCAAGCAGAGTAGTCAGCCAGGCAGAGGTCAGTAATGTTATGGCAATCCAGTACTTATTGATTAAGCAATCAGAGTAGTCAGACAGGCAGAGGTCAGTAATGTTATGGCAATCCAGTACTTTAGGGGTTAAGCAAGCCGAGTAGTAAGACAGGCAGAGTTCAGAAACGTAATAGCAATCCAGCACATACAGATAATAGCACCCAGGAGCACACACAGTAACACCTATACTTGGCAGTGATGTAAGGTGAATGGAGTACTTACATAGGCGCATATTGGCGCTAAGGAGGACACACAGGTGTAATCAGAGCAGCATCCAGGGGAGAGAGACACCGTGCGGCGACCTCATTGCTGCATGCTCTGCACCACTGCCTGTGTCTATGGCAACGGCCATAGCAATGAGTCACCACCACCGCGTTTATGGCAACAACCATAGCGACGTGTGACATATGTTCCCGTAAAGTCCCTTTGGTTTTTCCAACACAGAAACTTGAACATGGGCAAAATAGCAGGTAAACTACGTGGGTAGTGTTGCAAGAGAGAGAGTGTCTGATGGGGAACAGCTTGTTGGTATGAGGATGGTGAAAGGTTTTGTCACAATAAGCCCATTGCACGTTGTGCATCCTAGGCATTTGTATGAACCTTTAGAATACGTTGGGCTCCTCACAGCGCCTCCTCTATATCCTACTAGCTCCCCAGAAAGAGCAAGACACCTAGTTTGTCTTCAGATTCATAAAACTTTAGATTAAAATCTAGGGAGCGCCTCACAATGGGCAGGGATATTTCTAAATGACACTATACTGATTGAGGTAAAATAGTACAAATTTATTAATACATACACAATAAAAAAAGTTTAAAATTAAACTGTGTTAGAATTACTCAACACAAAGATACATATAGTCTCATACAGTTATATTAATAGATAAAAACATCAAAAATTTATCATGGATCCATGAGTACAGTAAAAAAATATGTGAATAAAAACATATAGCTGTTACAAGAAAAAGTACAATCCTAAATGGTAAAAAAATCTCAGTGGTATGAGATTACTAGATATAAGTGTGTATATTATACAGTGTGTTGTGTCTCCAAGTGTGGTAAAAGAATCCCTGAATCCAGGGTATGGGATAATGTTCCAAGTTCCTTAGGGGCAATCCAGCCCTATGATGCGTTTATCCTATGAGTAGTAGATGTGAAGGTGTCCAAGAAGGTGGTGATAATAAAAATGTGCCTTTAAAATGCAACAAAAATGGTGTCCTTGTGGTGTGGCCAAATTAAAAATAAAAATATAAATTGTGATGAAAATGTTATTTATGAAAAATAAAAATGTAAATATATATAAAAATATATATAAAAAAGGTGATAAAAAATAGTTCCAATATAGTCAATCTTAACTCACAAGAAAGTGAAAAAATGCAGATAATGCTGAAGTGTTCGTTCTGATATCCTAAATCCAAATGATAAAACCCAAAAAATTCCCAGTGTACCTGTGGAATACAAAAAACAAATAATGCAATAACGCTAAAATATTCCTTAATTAAATGAAATGAGGCTTACCATCAATAGCCATTTTTGTTGCATTTTAAAGGCACATTTTTACTATCACGACCTTCTTGGACACCTTAGAAATATCCCTGCCCATTGTGAGGCGCTCCCTAGATTTTGATCTAAAATTTGTATGAACCTTTAATGTTCTCCTTGGGTCTTGTTATGTAGCATTGTTTTGGGTCCTTTTTGACCAAGAGATCACATAGTTTGGTCCCACCATAGGTTTCAGATGTTGTGTAAAATTTTGTTTAGGGCCTGATGTCACTATCGGCCAGTATATATATATATATATATATATATATATATATATATATATATATATATATATATATATATATATATATATATATATATATAGTGCACCCCTCACATTTTTGTATATATTTTATTATATTGCACACTGCATCAAATTGGTCTGTATGGCTGCTGTCCCAGAAGGAAGCCTCTTCTAAAGATTATGCATAAGAAAGCCCACAAACAGTTTGCTGAAGACAAGCAGACTAAGGACATGGATTACTGGAACCATGTCCTATGGTCCAATGAGACCAAGATAAACTTATTTGGTTCAGATGGTGTCAAGCGTGTATGGCGGCAACCAGGTGAGGAGTACAAAGACAAGTGTGTCTTGCCTACAGTCAAGCATGGTGGTGGGAGTGTCATGGTCTGGGCCTGCGTGAGTGCTGCCGGCACTGGGATGTAACAGTTCATTGAGGGAACCATGAATGCCAAAATGTACTGTGACATACTGAAGCAGAGCCTGATCCCCTCCATTTGGAGACTGGGCCACAGGGCAGTATTCCAACATGATAACGATCCCAAACACACCTCCAAGGCGACCACTGCCTTGCTAAAGAAGCTGAGGGTAAAGGTGATGTACTGGCCAAGCATGTCTCCAGACCTAAACCCTATTGAGCATCTATGGGGAATCCTCAAATGAAAGGTGGGGAAGCTCAAGGTCTTTAACATCCACCAGCTCCGTGATGTCGTCATGGAGGAGTGGAAGAGGACTCCAGTGGCAACCTGTGAAGCTCTGGTGGACTCCATGCCCATGAGGGTTAAGGCAGTACTGTAAAATAATGGTGGGCACACAAAATATTGACACTTTGGGCCCAATTTGGATATTTCCACTTAGGGGTGTACTCACTTTTGTTGCCAACGGTTTAGACATTAATGGCTGTGTGTTGAGTTATTTTGAGGGGACAGCAAATTTACACTGTTATACAGGCTGTACACTCACTACTTTACATTGTATCAAAGTGTCATTTCTTCAGTGTTGTCACATGAAAAGATATAATAAAATATTTACAAATATGTGAGGGGTGTACTCACTTTTGTGAGATACTGTATATAAAAATATGTTATTGGTATAGTCAGAAATTGGGTAATCCTAGAATTATCCAGTAGCTGTGGGTAAAGCTCAAAATAAGATCATACTTTGGGCTTTACCCGGGTAATCCTAGGATTACCCAAATGCTTCTGGATAAAGTTAATAAAATCATTAATTGGGCTTTACCTGGTTAAAGCTAGGAAAACACACCAACAGTAAATGAAACATTTTTTTATTTCACACAAACACATGTTTCTTACAAAAACAGGAAATAAAACATTTTTATATTTCATATTTGGATTTTTCATGTTTTGTATCATGTTTTGTTACAACAGGAAATTAAAACATTTTTATTCTTGAAACATATTTATTCATGAAACATTTTGAAAATGAAACATTTTTCTTTTTCAAAATGAAACATTTTTCTTTTTCAAAATGAAACATTTTTCTTTTTCAAAATGAAACATTTTTCTTTTTCAAAATTAAACATTTTTCTTTTTCAAAATTAAACATTTTTCTTTTTCACATGTGGATTTTTCATGTTTTCTACCATGTTTTTTTACAACAGGAAATGAAACATTTTCTTGTTATTGTGTTCTTGGATAGACCGGACTGTATGTCGCACAAACATTCTGCCCGAGAAACTTTAAAAGCACATTGTGGGGTGGTGGGACCCATGGTTAGGTTACCAGAGGCGGTTGCGGTGCCTGAGGCTCTGATTAGAACAGAACTCTCTGGAGCGTATCTGCCCTCGGCCGTTAATGCATGATTTGATAGGTCCGTGTCTCTGTGAGGTCACTGGATAAAAAACCAATCAGATAAGATCATGCATTAATGGCCTAGCGCAGATACGCTCCAGAGAGTTCTGTTCTAATCAGAGCTTTGAGCGCCACAACCGCCTCTGGGAACCTAACCAGGGATCCCACCCCCACAACGTGCTTTTACTCATTCTGTCCGAGAACCTTTAAAGGCACGTTGTGGGGGGAGGGACCCATGGTTAGGTTCCCAGAGGTGGTTGCTGCACCCGAGGCTCTGATTAGAACAGAACTCTCTGGAGTGAATCTGCCCTCAGCTGTTAATGCATGATCTTATCTGATTGGTTGTGCATACAGTGACACGGACCATTTAGATCATGAATTAATGGCCAAGGGCAGATATGCTCCAACGAGTTCTGTTCTAATCAGAGCCTTGGGCGCCGCAACTGCCTCTGGGAACCTACCCATGGATCCCCCTCCCCCACAATGTGCTTTTAATGTTTCTCGGAAAGAACGCAACAAAACTCTCTGGAGTGAATCTGCCCATGGCTGTTAATGCATGATCTTATCGGATTGGTTGTGCATCCAGTGACCTCACAGAGACACGGACCAATCAGATCATGCAGAGTTCTGTTCTAATCAGAGCCTCAGGTGCCGCAGCTGCCTCTGGGAAACTAACCATGGGTCCCACCCCCCACAACGTGCTTTTAAAGGTTCTTGGACAGAATGAGTAATTCTGTTGTGTTCTGTCTGAGAAACTTTAAAAGCACATTGTGGGGTTGGGGGGTGGGATCCATGGTTAGGTTCCCAGAGGCAGTTGCAGTGCCTGAGGCTCTGATTAGAACAGAACACAATAACACAAAAATGTTTAATCTCCAGTTGTTGTAAAAAAACATGGTAGAAAACATATGAAAAATCCACATATGAAAAATAAAAATTATTATTAATGAAAAATAAATATGTTTAATTTTGAAAAATAAGAATGTTTAATTTTGAAAAATAAAAATGTTTCATGAATAAAATGTGTCATGATATTGTCTTAAAAATGTTTAATTTCCTGTTGTTGTAACAAAACATGGTACAAAACATGAAAAATCCACACATAAAATATAAAAATGTTTAATTTCCTGTTGTAACAAAAACATTGTAAGAAACATGTGTTGGTGTAATCCAAACTAAGAATGTTTTATTTACCGTTGGTGTGTTTTCCTAGCATTACCCGTGTAAAGCCCAATTAATAATTTGATAAGCTTTATCCAGAAGCATTTGGGTAATTCTAGGATTACCCGGGTAAAACCCAAAGTATGATCTTATTTTGGGCTTTATCCAAAGCCACTGAATATCTATATCATATATATACAGACTCGCCAGAAACAGCAGTTATGAAGCAGCGGTCACAAAGACCGCTGCTCCTTAACCTGTCCGCCTGTTCTGCTCAAAACGTTCACAGAATAAAAGTGATCTTTTCTTAACAAGACCCTTGGAGTGCGCTTTCGTTTTTGCTATATTGATGTTTTGAGCAGCACGCAGGGCACTAGCATTGGGATTTCTGGAGTGCATTTTGTCCGGATTTTTATATATATATATAGGCCTCTAGTTATCAACGTGTCTACTTACCTGCCATCACCTAAGCTCGCCTACCATCGCCGCCGCGGACCTGAATAATCTTGCCAAAGTTATCAATAAAGCTGTCAAAAAGCCACGCACCAAGTATGGGGCGATGAGCAGCGGACTGTGATAGTTATCACTCATCCGATCTCGCTGCTCTTCGGATTTTTCCCAGCTTTATTGCTAGCCTGTCACTAAGCACCCACACTAAACTACACTGTTCTACCCCCTATACTGGTGCCCCCGGAGCCCCCCGCAACTAAATAAAGTTATTAACCGCTAAACCGCCGTTCCTAGACCCCGCCGCAACCATAATAAATGTATTAACCCCTAAACCGCCGCTCCCGGAGCCCACCGCCAGCTACATTATACCTAGTAACCCCTATCCTGCCCCCCCTATACCGCCGCCACCTATAATAAATTTATTAACCCCTATCCTGCCGATCCCGGACCCTGCCGCAACTAAATAAATTGTTTAACCCCTAAACCGCCGCTCCCGGACCCCCCCCGCCACCTATATTAAACTTGTTAACCCCTAATTTTCCCCCCTACGCCGTCGCCACCTATAATAAATTTATTAACCCCTATACTGCCACAACCTATAATAAATTTATTAACCCCTATCCTGCCCCCCCCTACACCGCCGCCACTATAAAAAAAATATTAACCCCTAAACCTAAGCCTAACCCTAACACCCCCTAACTTAAATATTAATTAAATACATCTAAATATTATAACTCTTATTAACTAAATTAATCCTATTTAAAACTAAATACTTACCTTTAAAATAAACCCTAATATAGCTACAATATAAATAATAATTATATTGTAGCTATCTTAGGATTTATTTTTATTTTACAGGCAAATTTCAATTTATTTTAACTAGGTACAATAGCTTTTAAATAGTTATTAACTATTTAATAGCTACCTAGTTAAAATAAAGATAAATTTACCTGTAAAATAAAAACTAACCTAAGTTACAATTACACCAATATTAATTAAATACATCTAAATATTATAACTCTTATTAACTAAATTATTCCTATTTAAAACTAAATACCTGTAAAATAAACCCTAAGATAGCTACAATGTAATTAATAATTACATTGTAGCTATTTTAGGATTTATATTTATTTTACAGGTAACTTGGTATTTATTTTAGCTAGTTAGAATAGTTATTAAATAGTTATTAACTATTTAATAACTACCTAGCTAAAAGAAATACAAAATTACATGTAAAATAAATCCTAACCTAAGTTACAATTAAACCTAACACTACACTATCATTAAATTAATTAAATAAATTAGCTACAAATAACTACAATTAAATACAATTAAATAAACTAACTAAAGTACAAAAAATAAGTTACAAAAAAAATAAAAAAATAAGTTACAAACATTTAAAAAATATTACAACAATTTTAAGCTACTTACACCTAATCTAAGCCCCCAATAAAATAACAAAGCCCCCCAAAATAAAAAAATGCCCTACCCTATTCTAAATGACAAAAGTTAACAGCTCTATTACCTTACCAGCCCTTAAAAGGGCCTTTTGCGGGGCATGCCCCAATGAAATCAGCTCTTTTGCCTGTAAAATAAAAATACATTCCCCCCCTCCAAACATTACAACCCACCACCCACATACCCCTACTCTTACCCAAACCCCCCTTAAATAAACCTAACACTACCCCCTGAAGATCATCCTATCTTTAGCCGTCTTCAGCCAGCCGACCACCGATGGAACAGAAGAGGACATCCGCAGCGGCCGAAGTCATCATCCAAGGGGCGCTGAAGAAGTCTTCCATCGGATTGAAGTCATCATCCAAGGGGCGCTGAAGAGGTCTTCCATCCGATTGAAGTCTTCTTGAAGTCTTCATCCAGGCGGCGTCCTCAATCTTCATCCATCCGGAGCGGAGCAGAGCCATCTTCAGACGAGCCGATGCGGAACCATCCTCTTCTACCGATGGACTAACGACGAATGACGGTTCCTTTAAGTGACGTCATCCAAGATGGCGTCCCTCGAATTCCGATTGGCTTATAGGATTCTATCAGCCAATCGGAATTAAGGTAGGAAAAATCTGATTGGCAGATTTAATCAGCCAATCAGATTGAAGTTCAATCCGATTGGCTGATCCAATCAGCCAATCAGATTGAGCTTGCATTCTATTGGCTGATCGGAACAGCCAATAGAATGCGAGCTCAATCTGATTGGCTGATTTTTCCTACCTTAATTCCGATTGGCTGATAGAATCAGCCAATCGGAATTTGAGGGACGCCATCTTGGAACCGTCATTCGTCGTTAGTCCGTCGGTAGAAGAGGATGGCTCCGCGTCGGCTCGTGTGAAGATGGCTCCGCTCCGGATGGCTGAAGATTGAAGACACCGCCTGGATGATGACTTCAATCAGATGGAAGACTTCTTCAGCACCCCTAGGATGATCTTCAGGGGGGTAGTGTTAGGTTTATTTAAGGGGGGTTTGGGTTAGAGTAGGGGTGTGTGGGTGGTGGGTTGTAATGTTGGGGGGGGTTGTATTTTTATTTTACAGGCAAAAGAGCTGATTTCTTTGGGGCATGCCCCGCAAAGGCCCTTTTAAGGGCTGGTAAGGTAATAGAGCTGTTAACTTTTTAATGTAGAATAGGGTAGGGCATTTTTTTTATTTTGGGGGACTTTGTTATTTTATTAGGGGGCTTAGATTAGGTGTAAGTAGCTTAAAATTGTTGTAATATTTTTGAAATGTTTGTAACTTATTTTTTTTTTATTTTTTTGTACTTTAGTTAGTTTATTTAATTGTATTTAATTGTAGTTATTTGTAGGTAATTTATTTAATTAATTTAATGATAGTGTAGTGTTAGGTTTAATTGTAACTTAGGTTAGGATTTATTTTACAGGTAATTTTGTATTTCTTTGAGCTAGGTAGTTATTAAATAGTTAATAACTATTTAATAACTATTCTAACTAGCTAAAATAAATACAAAGTTACCTGTAAAATAAATATAAATCCTAAAATAGCTACAATGTGATTATTAATTACATTGTAGCTATCTTAGGGTTTATTTTACAGGTAAGTATTTCGTTTTAAATAGGAATAATTTAGTTAATGATAGTGTAGTGTTTGGTGTAATTGTAACTTAGGTTAGTTTTTATTTTACAGGTAAATTTATCTTTATTTTAACTAGGTAGCTATTAAATAGTTAATAACTAATAACATCAGCCAATCAGATTTTTCCTACCTTAATTCCGATTGGCTGATAGAATCCTATCAGCCAATCGGAATTCGAGGGACGCCATCTTGGATGACGTCATTTAAAGGAACCTTTATTCGGACTTAGGACGTCGGAAGAAGAGGATGGATCCGCGCCAGAGGTCTTGAAGATGGAGCCGCTCGTCATCGGATGAAGATAGAAGATGCCGCTTGGATGAAGATGGTTGCCGGTCCGGATCTCCTCTTCTGCCCGGATAGGATGAAGACTTTGGAGCCTCTTCTGGACTTCTTCTTGCCGCTTGATAGAAGACTTCAGCCGGATGATGGATCTCCAGCCCCCGCTTGGGCTTGGATGAAGATTTCGGAGCCTGGACGGATCGGTGATACCCGGTGTGGTGAAGATAAGGTAGGAAGATCTTCAGGTGCTTAGTGTTAGGTTTATTTAAGGGGGGTTTGGGTTAGATTAGGGGTATGTGGGTGGTGGGTTGTAATGTTGGGGGGGGTATTGTGTTTTTTTTTACAGGCAAAAGAGCTGAATTCTTTGGGGCATGCCCCACAAAAGGCCCTTTTAAAGGCTGGTAAGGTAAAAGAGCTTTTCTATTTTAATTTTAGAATAGGGTAGGGCATTTTTTTATTTTGGGGGGCTTTGTTATTTTATTAGGGGGCTTAGAGTAGGTGTAATTAGCTTAAAATTGTTGTAATATTTTTATTATGTTTGTGATTCATTTTTTTATTTTTTGTAACTTAGCTTTTTTTATTTTTTGTACTTTAGTTAGTTTATTTAATTGTATTTATTTGAAGGTATTTCATGTAATTAATTTATTGATAGTGTAGTGTTAGATTTAATTGTAGGTATTTTATTTAATTAATTTATTGATAGTGTAGTGTTAGGTTTAATTGTAACTTAGGTTAGGATTTATTTTACAGGTAATTTTGTAATTATTTTATCTAGGTAGCTATTAAATAGTTATTAACTATTTAATAGCTATTGTACCTGGTTAAAATAAATACAAAGTTGCCTGTAAAATAAATATAAATCCTAAAATAGCTACAATATAATTATAATTTATATTGTAGCTATATTAGGGTTTATTTTACAGGTAAGTATTTAGCTTTAAATAGGAATAATTTATTTAATAAGAGTTAATTTATTTCATTAGATTTAAATTATATTTAACTTAGGGGGGTGTTAGTGTTAGGGTTAGACTTAGCTTTAGGGGTTAATAAATTTATTAGAGTAGCGGTGAGGTCCGGTCGGCAGATTAGGGGTTAATACTATTTATTATAGGGTTAGTGAGGCAGATTAGGGGTTAATACATTTATTATAGTAGCGGTGAGGTCCGGTCGGCATATTAGGGGTTAATTATTGTAGGTAGCTGGCGGCGACGTTGTGGGGGGCAGATTAGGGGTTAATAAATATAATATAGGGGTCGGCGGTGTTAGGGGCAGCAGATTAGGGGTACATAGGTATAATGTAGGTTGCGGCGGTGTGCGGAGCGGCAGATTAGGGGTTAAGAAAAATATGCAGGGGTCAGCGATAGCGGGGTCGGCAGATTAGGGGTTAATAAGTGTAAGGTTAGGGGTGTTTAGACTCGGGGTACATGTTAGGGTGTTAGGTGCAGACTTAGAGAGTGTTTCCCCATAGGAAACAATGGGGCTGCGTTAGGAGCTGAACGCTGCTTTTTTGCAGGTGTTAGGTTTTTTTTTCAGCTCAAACTGCCCCATTGTTTTCTATGGGGGAATCGTGCACGAGCACGTTTTTGAAGCTGGCTGCGTTCGTAAGCACCGCTGGTATTGAGAGTTGCAGTGGCGGTAAATATGCTCTACGCTCCCTTTTTGGAGCCTAAAGCAGCCCTTCTGTGAACTCTAAATACCAGCGGTATTCAAAAGGTGCGGGGGGAAAAAAGCCAGCGTTAGCTCCGCGGGTCGTTACCGACAAAACTCTAAATCTAGCCGTTAGAATTTTTATTTGAAAGCTAAACTTAGGTAGACTCATATGCTAATTTCTAAAACCCTTGAAGGTTCCCTCTTATCTGAATACATTTAACATGTTTTCACAGCCAGAGGGCGTTAGTTCATGTGTTTCATATAGAGTTATATTGTATTGGCACCCCTACATTTCTGTCAGATAATGAACCACTTCGCCCAGAAAACTGTTGCAATTACAAATGTTTAGGTATTCTCATGTTTATTTCGTTTGTATTGGTATGACACAAAGCAAGTGGTGAAAACCCCCCAAATCTGACATATTCCATGCAAAACTCCAAAAATGGACTGGACAAAATGGTAGCACACCCTTTTGAAAAAAAATAACTGAAATCAATCGCTTCCTGTAACCATCAATGAGTTTCTTACACCTCTCTACCGGAATTTCGGACCACTCTTTTTTCGCCAACTGCCCAGGTCTCTCAGATTGGAAGGGTTCCTTTTCCCAACTGCTGTTTTGAGATCTCTCCATAGGTGCTCTATGAGATTAAGATCTGGACTCATTGCTGGCCAGTTCAGTACTCTTTTTTATCCAGCATTCGAACAATCCTTTGTTGCAATCTTTGATCATTTTTTCTCTTTCATCCAACCCCAGGGAGATTAGCTACAGTGCCATGGGCTGTAAACTTTATGATAATATTGAGCACAGTGGACACAGGAACAATAAGATCTCTGAAGATGGACTTGTAACCTTAAAATTGTCCATACTTTTCCACAATTGTTGTTCTCAAATCCTCAGACAATCATTTGCTGCTCTTTCTCTTCTCCATGCTTAGTGTGTCACACAGAGACACACACATTCAAATAGAGCAAAGTACAAGCACCATCATTTCTTTGCTATATATTCATAAACACCAGTGGAAGGTGTGTCAACCTGTTATAAATTAACACCTTAACTCAAAGGTGCGACTTTTATTTTAGTGCAAAGTTTCAGATTTCATCTGTATAGTGTTATTGCAAATCAACAGTTCGATATGGGAAAGGTAGATTACGTCTTACCCCTAATCCTCCGGGTCTCAGTGCTGGAGGTATGTTTTCCTCTCTGGTAATGGGGATCGGTCCACAAGAGCTGTATGGGCTTTGGTGCCTGCTCCCTCCTCGATCCCTCTATTCGCGAATGGGAAATAAACAGCAATCACATCATAATCATAGATGAGCGCTCCGTCTTTGTATCGGTCCACAGGAGCCGTTTACCTGTCGGGTCTCGCTCCCTCCTCGATTCCTTATGTGACGGCTTCAGCTGCTCAATCTTTAACTTTATCCTTCTTCGATCCGTCTATGCAAAATGTTTTTTCGGTGTTACAGGTTACACACCCTTTAGGCAAAGATAAAACTTAACTTTTATTTGGCCCACTGGCCAGTTTAAAACTGTATCAGTTGAATAGACATATTTACAGAAAGTTCAGCATTTCTCCTGCTTACGCGTTTCGGCATTAGCCGTAGTCATAGCATGAGAAATTTACAAACAAGGCATTCATTTAAAATCCCCACCATGTTCTGATTGGTTCTAAAAGCCGGTATGCTGACTATCTGATTGGTTAACTATATTTCGTCTCTCCTCCCCTTTCGTCTACGTGTTCAGGTGTGTTGGTCAGATTAACATTGTGAAGGTGTATTCTATACAGACATTGTGCACGCAATTTATTTGTGTGCAAACAACTTATAATTCTTCCCCTATTTTCGTAGGGTCGTCTATAATAAATTGTATTTTATTATACACTTGACATATTAGTTAAATCGAGCACTTATGTCTATATCTCTTCAATAGTAATAGCAATCGTTTATGCATATATATTCATGCACACTGAAGATGGTGATTCCATAAACGAAATCAGGAGAGTGAAAACGCATAAATTGCTATAGTATGTTTGATGTAAAGTATGATTAGTATGAACAAAGTAACTTCTCTTATAGTATAGACACATTAAAATACACTATGTGAAGAGATATAGACATAAGTGCTCGATTTAACTAATATGTCAAGTGTATAATAAAATACAATTTATTATAGAAGAAAGATGAAAGTGCAATCTAGGTATTGAGACCCTACGAAAATAGGGGAGGAGAGACGAAATATAGTTAACCAATCAGATAGTCAGCATACCGGCTTTTAGAACCAATCAGAACATGGTGGGGATTTTAAATGAATGCCTTGTTTGTAAATTTCTCATGCTATGACTACGGCTAATGCCAAAACGCGTAAACAAGAGAAATGCTGAACTTTCTGTAAATATGTCTATTCAACTGATGCAGTTTTAAACTGGCCAGTGGGCCGAATAAAAGTTAACTTTTATCTTTGCCAAATCTGTCTGGTGCTCCTCATTGAACTGTGTTTGTAACACAGAGACACACAACAGAAAGGTTGAGTCAATTTTTCACCATTTTAACTGGTTGCCGGCGTGATTTCTATATTGTCAGCACTGGTTAATTCATACAGGTGAGTTTAATTACGAATTACAGGAGAATCACAAACTTCGAATGCAATTATTTCTTATAATTCTGAGGTGCCAATAATTTTGTCCAGTCCATATTTGAAATTTTTGCGTGGAATGTGTCAGATTTGGCTTTTTTTTCTCCACTTTTTTTGTGGCATACAGATACAAACAAAAGAATCAAAACAAAAGAAATAAACATAAGAATGATTAAATATTTGTAATTTTCTCGGCGAAGTGGTGCATTATCTGATAGAACTGCAGGGATGCCAATATTTTTGGCAATGACTGTAAATAACATTGTGCTCATGCGCGTGGAGTTATTTAAGATTCAGCACTCATTGCCTGAAATGCAAGTCTGTCAAAAGACCTGAGATAAGGAGACAGTCTGCAGAAGCTTAGAAACAATGTAATTAGAGAGGTAAAAAACAAAATGTATGCTTACCTGATAAATTTCTTTCTTTCTGGATATGGCGAGTCCACAACGTCATCAATTACTAGTGGGAATATCACTCCTGGCCATCAGGAGGAGGCAAAGAGCACCACAGAAAAGCTGTTAAGTGCCACTCCCCTACCCATAAACCCCAGTCATTTGACCGAAAGGAAATTGTTAAAAGGAATAACACAAAGGTATAGAGGTGCCTGAGGTTTAGTAAAAAATAACTGTCTTAAAGAAAAGGGTGGGGTCGTGGACTCACCATTTCTGGAAATAAATACATTTATCAGGTAAGCATAAATTTTGTTTTCTTTCCTAAGATATGGTGAGTCCACAATGTCATCAATTACTAGTGGGAACCAATACCCAAGCTAGAGGACACAGATGACTAGGGAGGGAGAACAAGACAGGCAGAACTAAACAAAAGGCACCACCGCTTGAAGGACCTTTCTCCCAAAAGAAACCTCAGCCAAGGCAAAGATATCAAATTTGGAAAAAGTATGCAGAGAGGATCAAGTTGCAACCTTGCAAATCTGTTCCACAGAAGCTTCATTTAAAGCCCAAGA
Organism: Bombina bombina; assembly: GCF_027579735.1. Taxonomy (NCBI): domain Eukaryota; kingdom Metazoa; phylum Chordata; class Amphibia; order Anura; family Bombinatoridae; genus Bombina; species Bombina bombina. Next base: position 504,196,637 of record NC_069505.1, read on the forward strand.
AAAGAAGACAGCCCTTGTCTTAGCAAAACAAATTATATTTCTCAAAAAGAGAGAAAGAGAAGTAGCAGTAGCTTTCTGACCCTTAAGCTTTCCAGAGAAACAAACAAACAGGGCAGAGGAGTGGTGAAAATTCTTAGTCGTCTGCAGGTATAATTTTAGAGCATGCACAACATCCAAGTTGTGTAATAAACATTCCTTATGAGAATAAGGATTAGGACATAGAGAAAGAACAACAATATCCTGATTAATGTTTCTATATGAAACCACCTTCGGAAGAAAACCCAACTTAGTATGAAAAACCGCCTTATCAGAATAAAAGATAAGGTAAGAGATAGCAGAAGAGATAACAACCAGAAACAAAACCTTCCAAGATAACAACTTAATATATATGGAATGCAATGGCTCAAATGGAACCTGCTGTAAAACATTAAAAACAAGATTAAGGCTCCAAGGAGGAGCAACAGACTTAAACACAGGCCTGATTCTGACCAGGACCTGACAAAAAGATTGAACATCTGGCACACCCGCCAGACACTTGTGTAATAAAATAGATAAGGTAGAAATCTGACCCTTCAGAGAACTGACTGATAAACCCTTCTCCAGACCTTCCTGGAAAAAAGACAAAATCCACAGAATCCTGACCCTACTCCAAGAGTAGCCCTTGGATCCACACCAATAAATGTATTTACACCACATCTTATGGTAAATCTTTCTAGTAACAGGCTTGCAGGCCTGAATCATGGTCTCAATGACCGACTCAGAAAAAACATGCTTAGGCAGAACTAAGCGTTCAATCTCCAAGCAGTCAGCTTCATAGAAACGAGATTTTGGATGAAGGAATGGACCCTGATCCTGAAACAAGATTTGGATGAAGGAATGGACCCTGAGTTAGAAGGTCCTTTCCCAAAAAATGCGGCGGTTGTGGACCCTGTATGCACAATAAAGGTTCTTTGTATTTTTAACAAGCTGGAGAACTTTCTTCTTTAGAAGGTCCTTCCTCAGAGGAAACCTCCAAGGTGGAAGAGATGACATCTTCACTAGTTCTGCATACCAGATCCTGCAAAGCCACGCAGGAGCTATTAGAATTACAGAAGCTCTCTCCTGTTTGATACGAGCGATGACTCGTGGAAGGAGAGCAAACGGAGGAAACAGATATGCCAGACTGAAATCTCAAGGAACCGCCAGGGCATCTATCAGTGGGCTGCAGATCTCTTGACCTTGAACCGTACCTTGGAGAACACCTCCGGATAAAGAGCCCACTCCCCGGGGTGAAATGTCTGTCTGTTCAGAAAATGTGCTTCCCAGTTGTCCACTCCTGGAATGTGGATGGCAGATAGACAGCAATTGTGAGTTTTCGCCCACTGAAGAATCCGAGCCACCTCCTTCATGGCTAAAGAACTCAGAGTTTCTCCCTGATGGTTGCTGTAAGCCACTGAGGCGACATTGTCTTGGATCTCCTCCAAAAGGAGTCTACCTGAAGTGCATCAGACAAGGTGTTGTACTAAAACGATGCCACCCTTGACACAGTGGCAATACATACTGCAGGATGTCATTGAAAACCTTGATGAATATACATTGTCTTCAAATAAGCCTCCAGATTTTTATCAATTGGATCATTGAAGGAACAACTATCCTCTATGGGAATAGTAGTTCTCTTAGCCAGAGTAGAAATGGCCCCTTCTACCGTAGGAACCATGCGCCATGAATCCTTAATAGAGTCAGCAATAGGAAACATCTTTTTAAAAACAGGAGACAGGGAATGCCTGACCTCTCCCATTCATGTGCAATAATCTCTGTTGCACAGTCTGGAACAGGAAACACTTCAACAGTGGAAGGAACATCGTTGTAGTTGTTAAGTTTACTACATTTCTTAGGTTTGACCACAACAGGTGTATCGGAGTTGTCCAAAGTAGCATAAACCTCCTTTAGTAAAACATGAAGGTGCTCAAGCTTAAACCTGAAGGATACCACTTCAGCATCAGATGAAGGAATTATACTGTCCGAGTCTGAAATTTCACCCTCAGAAGCTACCAACGTGTCCTCCTCCCACAACCGGAGTAGCAGTGGGAAGAACAGCAACCTTGCTATCTGAATCTCTAGTTTTCCTCTTTCCCTTTCCCTGTAGCAAAGGAATACCAGATAATGCAGCAGATATCGCCGAAGATACCTAAGCAGCAAATTCTGCAGGCAAATATATGCCTCCAGGAGGCTGAGAGGAACCACAGGGCACTGCATTTGATGCCATTGAGGCTCGGGACGGAATAGGAGAAAGCTGTGGCATTGCCTGGGCAGCATCATCCTGAGAGACATCAGGCTCAACAAAGAATAATTTATCTTTACACTTTAAAGTCCTCTTAACACATGAGGAACAAAACTGCATAGGAGAAGAAACTTGTGCTTCCAAGCATAATAGGCATGAATTCATAAGAGCAGACTCCTGCTCTAAGTCAGACATGTTTCCAAAATACAGTCTTAGGCAAACATACAGCTGTACCGTCACTTTAAGAAAAAGTTTTATTTTAACAAGAATATGCACTTAGAAAAAGGTACTTTCTCTTTAAATTACTCTCTGCTCAAAGCGATAACTATGTAAAAAAAGCAGAGTGGTCGTATTTTGTTGTTTTAAAACTAAACCTCCCAATGACAGACTCTAAACCTCTGCGGGATGCTGCTGTAGACCTCCGTAGAGAATAGCTGACACTGCTCCGATATCTGGGAGCGGAAAAGGAGGTCATGTGACTAGAGGGAAAATTAACTGTGCAATTTGTAAAGCGTGCAAATTAGCCGACCCGCTCAGACAAAGCCCGCCCTCCGGCTCCTCTGTTACTAAAGTGACTAGTGCCATAACACACAGCCCAGACACTAAATATAATAAATATAATCAAGGAATTCTTATTCCAAAGATAAAATAAAAGAGCCAGTTTAAACAAGGTTAACCCCTTCATGACTATAAGAAGGATTAACCCTTAGTCTCCTCACATGCATAAGTTGTGCCTGTGCTCTGCCAAGCCACAATCCTACTAAGGATCTAAATTGTCCCCATAAATGCAGCAGTCTTAAAGTGCTAGTCTCCTACCTAGAAGACAAAAAGGCACTTACCTGTAATCTAGCCGTCCGGCAGGAGGACAGCTTTACAAGGTATGAAAGGATGCCGCTCCTCACAGAGACCTGTAGAAAAAAGAAAGAACAGAATAAACCTACTCTGGCTTTCTAAAGTAGGGCAGCAAAATGTTAGAAAAATGCAGCAAGGTCCAGCTTGCAAGTTCCTAATTGCTTTAAAGCCACCACTACCCTACTGAAGGGATTAACGTGGACTATAGCTAGACCCAGAAAACTTGCTTGTAGAGAAAGAAATCCAATTTTTTTTAAGACACCAGAACTTCACCTCCTCCATTGACAGAGGCAAAGAGAATGACTGGGGTCTATGGGTAGGGGAGTGACATTTAACAGCTTTGCTGTGGTGCTCTTTGCCTCCTCCTGCTGGCCAGGAGTGATATTCCCTTTAGTAACTGATGACGTTGTGGACTCACCATATTTTAGGAAAGAAAGTGTATTTCTATAACAGTGTTGGTTATGCAAAACTGGGGAATGGTAAATAAAGGGATTATCTATCTTTTTAAACAATAACATTTTTGGTGTTTACAGTCCCTTTAAGCTCATAACTAAAAAACGTCCTTTTGAGATTTGGCAACTTAAAAAGCAATCTAAAGTCATATGTTCTAATAAGCCATAAACTAGTTACTAAGTGTGGAACCATTACAGTCTTTTATGCGCACACTGTATTTTGTTTTTAAATAATACTTTGTAATACATTTGTTAGAAACAATCCTTGATGTATCATTTGTAAGCTTTTTGCAGGTGTCCAGAATTCAACCGTACAGTCCCGTATTTTAGTGGCTGCCCGTAAAATCTTAACAGACACTATATTGGACACTTCAATGTGTTTCTTAGTATTACAATTTTGAAAGATCTCTATTCCTCAATGCATTTTTAAATATTAATCAGAAAGAAGAGAGGGACAGTCAAGGGACCAAATCACTGTTTATGTGTGTTACCGGCAACCAAAGATGTAAAATTAATAATTTGTATGTTACTGTTTTTTTTTTAATATACATGACGGGAACTTTTACCACATATTATTTTCGCAGTATCATCATTTTACAAATATGTTTTGGACAAACTTAAAAAAAAAGAAAAAAATGAATCCATGCGGCAAAAAAAAATAGTTGATTTGTTCATCCATTGTATGACCATATTTAATTAATATACAACTTTCATAGTATACAAGTGTGTTTATTTTTATGTTTAACTATCGATTATGTTTAAAATTAACTATAAAATAAAAAAGCAGACAATATTACAATTCAAACTATCCATACTAAGGGCCAGATTACTAGCGGAGTGCTATTTAATGCTCCAGCTTAAGTGTAAGCTGTGCTAGAAGTAAGCTTTTTGCACGCGTTGGGTTGCACTTATATTATGAGTTGAAAGTAAACTGTTTTTGCTCACACCTAACCTTTCCCAGTAAAATGTAGAACTTAGAATATTGCTTGTGCGATAACCTATTCCCTGTCAGGGTGCCAGGGATCAGACTGAGACGAGAAGTGCAAAAATAATCACACCTTTATTAATAACAAAAAAATAATAAAAAGTCCACAAGTCAAATAACAAGCCAGGAGTCAAAACCAGAGCTGGTAGTCAGACGAGCCGAGTCAGGAGCCAAAGCGAATAGACAGACGAGCCAGAATCAGGAACAAGGAAAACAGCAGAGTCATGAACAAGCCAGGGATCAGGAACCAGGAGGGACGTCAGACAGCCAGGTAATACACAGGAACTCTCACAAACAGGTCTAAGACAATGCAAAGGCAAAGCATACTGAACAGAGGCCCTTTAAATAATAAGTGATGACATCACAATTCTGAGACTGCATCCTGTCTCACACAGATGATGCACACCAGTCTGGCCATAAAAGGAAGTGCAGGAAATGAGCAGCATCCCCTACAATGCACCATAGTCAGCAAGAGAGGTGAGTAAAATGGCTGCCAGCAGCACATGGCAAACAAAACAGGGCAAAAACCCTGAAAGTACCCTCCCCTCAATGACCCTTCCCCCGCGGGAGGACAAAAGGCTTATTGGGGAAACGGGCATGGAAGGCACAGAGGAGGGCGGGAGCATGAACATCAGAGGAGGGAACCCAAGGACTCTCCTCCGGACCGTAGCCCCTCCAGTGAACCAAATACTGTATACGGCCCCTGGACATACGAGAGTCAATAATGCTGCTGACCTCATACTCCTCATGGTTGTCAACAAAGATAGGATGGGGACAAGGCAACACAGTGGTAAACTGATTAAAAACCAATGGTTTCAAGAGGGAGACATGAAAAACATTGGAGATGTGCATTGCAGGAGGAAGGTCAAGAGCGTAAGCCACAGGATTGACCCGTCGGAGTATTCGAAAAGGACCAACATAATGGGGAGCCAGTTTATTGGAAGACACACAAAGGTTCAAGTTGTGGGAGGACAGCCAAACTCTCTCACCAACCTGGAAGGAAGGCGCAGGCAGACACCTACGATCAGCCTGGAACTTTTGGCGCTGCAAAGAACGATGAAGGCAATCCTGAATCTGCACCCACGTGGAACGGAGTTGCCGGAGATGCTCCTCCAAAGCCGAAATACCCTGAGACATGAATGAATCAGGCAACAAGGATGGTTGAAACCCATAATTCGCCATGAACGGGGATAATTTGGAGGAAGCATTAATAGCACTATTACGAGCAAACTCTGCCCAAGGTAACAGTTCAGACCAATTATTGTGGTGATCTGAGACATAGCAATGGAGGAACTGTTCCAGAGCTTATTTAGACCATTCCGCAGCCCCATTTGATTGAGGGTGATATGCCGAGGAGAAGAAAAGCTGTATCCCCATTTGAGCCCAAAAGGAACGCCAAAATCTGGAGACAAACTGGCTACCCCGGTCCGACACTATCTCCTTGGGTAACCCATGTAAACGGAAGACCTCCTGGGCAAAAATTGAAGCAAGCTCCTGAGCGGTAGGCAACTTCTTCAAGGGAATGCAATGTGACATTTTAGAAAAACGGTCAACCACCATAAGGATAACAGTATTGCCATTGGAAACAGGGAGCTTGACAATGAAGTCCATGGAAACATCAGAACGAAGACCTGGCCACCAGAATTGTCGAGTGACAGACCAAATCATTTGGTTCTTGCCTGGGTGACCTGCGGCTTTAGGATAGTGGTAAGTGTGCAAAAGTTTAGTTCGAAGATTCTCAGGAACAAAACACTTACCACTAGGTTTCTCAGGAGGTACATTGGTTTGTGCAGCCAGGATCTCCTCCCCCAAGGGAGAAGTCAAATTAGTACGTATGGTAGCTAAAATATGGTCAGGAGGTATAACAGGAGTAGGTACAGACTCCTTCTTGGACAGAGGCAAAAATTGTAGAGAGAGGACATCAGCCCTAACATTCTTAGTACCAGGCAGGTAGGAGACCACATAATTAAACCAAGAAAAAAATAGCACCCATCTGGCCTGTCGGGGGCGACAAACATTTTGCTTCAGAAAGATAAGTTAAATTCTTGTGGTCAGTAAGAATGAGCACTGGCACGCTAGTACCCTCAAGAAGATGCCTCCATTCCTTGAGTGCCAAAATTATGGCCAGTAATTCCCTGTCGCCAATTTCACAATTGCACTCCGCTGGAGACAATTTCTTACAGAAGAAACCACACGGATGAAAGGAACCGTCAGGCGTAGGACATTGAGACAAGAGGGCACCTACTCCAGTCTCAGATGCATCGACCTCAAGAACGAAAGGCAGGACAGGGTTAGGATGAGCCAGAACTGGAGCAGCAGCAAAGGCAGTCTTAAGACTATCAAAGGCCTTAATGGCAGTAGGAGGAGTGGATCATTCTCTTTACGGGTCATGTCTGTGAAAGGTTTGACCAAGGAAGAAAAGTTTTTAATAAACTTTCTATAGTAATTGGTGAACCCCAAAAAACGTTGAATAGACCGAAGACCAACTGGGTGAGGCCACTGCAGAACTGCAGACAACTTGTCAGGATCCATGGAGAACCCTGCAACGGAGATAATATAACCTAGGAAGGTTACTTGAGTCTGATGGAACTCACATTTCTCTAGTTTACAAAATAGGCCGTTCTCACGTAGTCTCTGAAGAACCCATGTAACATCAGAATGATGAGCCTCAAGTGTGGGTGAGTGTATGAGGATGTCGTCTAAGTACACCACAACACACTGTTGCAACATATCATCATTAATAAATTCCTGGAAAACAGCAGGAGCATTACATAGGCCAAAGGGCATTACAAGAAACTCATAATGCCCGCTCCTGGTGTTAAACGCTGTTTTCCATTCGTCGCCCTCCTTGATCATAATGAGATTGTACGCACCTCTCAAATCAAGTTTACTAAAGACCGTAGCTCCCTTGAGGCGGTCAAAGAGTTCCGTAATGAGCGGAATAGGCTAAGCATTCTTAATGGTAAGACGATTAAGATGCATGGTCTTAACTCGCCACCCTTTTTCTTCACAAAGAAGAAGCCAGCCCCTGCAGGAGAGCAGGATTTGTGGATGATCCCCCGCGACAGAGCATCGGCAACATACTCCTCCATAGCACAATTCTCTGCAACAGACAGAGGGTAAACCCGGCCCCGAGGAGGAATGGCTCCGGGTTGCACAAATGTAAGACCGGTAAGGAGGCAACGTACCGGCACGCACCTTGTCAAAAATGTCTAGGAACTCTCTGTACTCCTCTGGCAATTGAGATACCAAAGAAGTGCGAAGACAAGTGGAAATACATTGCGGGGACCACAACAAAATTTTGGACCTGCGCCAGTCGAGACTGGAATTGTGCTTTTGGAGCCAGGGATAACCCAGAGCAACTGGAAAATGCGGAGAGTTTATCACCTGGAACTGGAGGGTTTCAAAATGGAGAGCCCCAACAGCCATGGACAACGGAGCAGTTTCGTGAGTAACGAGTGCGAGCTGAAGGGGCCTGCCATCAATGGCCTCAATAGCAAGCGGAACGGACTAAGGCAAAACAGGAATGGAGTGCTTTGATACAAAAGCACTGTCGATGAAATAGCTCGCAGCACCGGAGTCAACAAGAGCCTGGGTGACTATGGAGTAGTCCACCCAGGAAAGGACAACCTTGACCAAAGGTTTCTCCTTAAGCGGTTCCGGGGATGAGGATAAACCACCCAAGGTCTGGCCCTGACAAGACTTCAAAAGGTGGCCCTGTAACCCAAAATAGAGGCAGAGCCCCTCCCTCCTCCTAAAGGCCCTCTCCGCCGCAGAGAGACGCATGAATCCCAACTGCATCAGCTCAGCAGTACCTGGTGACTCGAGACCAGGAGGCATGGGAGGAGAGGGAGGCATGTGTGGGAACGAACACGTAGGAGACAATGGAACAGGAGGCTTCCACAAGCGATCCTTGAAAGAGGGCCTCTCTCTGAGTCTGATGTCAATTAGGAACAAAAAAGACACCAATGCCTCGAAATCCTCTGGTAAATCTCTGGCAGCAACTTTGTCTTTAATCGCATCAGAAAGCCCATGAAAGAAGGCGGCAACAAGCGCTTCATTGTTCCAACCAACCTCTCCTGCAAGCGTATGGAACTCAATAGCATACTGAGCAACAGATCTTGTACCTTGCTGAATGGACATGAGTCGTTTAGCAGCAGAGGAGGAGCGAGCCGGAACATCAAATACCCTTCGAAAGGAGGCCACAAATTCAGGGTAATTTGAAATCACAGGTTTATTAGTCTCCCACAAGGGATAAGCCCAGGCAAGAGCTGTGTCAGAGAGTAACGAGATGAGAAATCCCACCTTAGCTCTGTCAGAGGGAAACGCCTGAGGTAACATCTCAAAGTAAATGCCCACCTGGTTCAAAAACCATCTGCACTGAATAGGATTGCCTCCATATCACTGAGGTAGAGGTGCAGAACCGGACATGCTTCTGGTAGGACTAGGTGCAGCAGCGGAAACAGGAGCAGCCATAACTTGTGGGACACTTTGGTCCAAATGTGCAGTGCGAGTCAGAAGGGTTTGCAGGCCTAGTGCAAATTGATCCAAGTGGTGATCCTGTTCATCCATCCTGGAAATGATGGTAGGTAAAGGTGGATTATTAGTACCATCAGGATTCATGACCTTTGCGTAATGTCAGGGTGCCAGGAATCAGACTGAGACGAGAAGTGCAAAAATAATCACACCTTTATTAATAGCAAAAAATAATATTAAGTCCACAAGACAAATAACAAGCCAGGAGTCAAAACCAGAGCTGGTAGTCAGACGAGCCGAGTCAGCAGCCAAAGCGAATAGTCAGACGAGCTGGAATCAGGAACAAGGAAAACAGCAGAGTCAGGAAAAAGCCAGGGATCAGGAACCAGGAAGGACGTCAGACAGCCAGGTAATACACAGGAACTCTCACAAACAGGTCTGAGACAACGCAAAGGCAAAGCATACTGAACAGAGGCCCTTTAAATAATAAGTGATTACATCACAATTCTGAGACTGCATCCTGTCTCACACAGATGATGCACTCCAGTCTGGCCATAAAAGGAAGTGCAGGAAATGAGCAGCATCCCCACAATGCACCATAGTCAGCAAGAGAGGTGAGTAAAATGGCTGCCAGCAGCACATGGCAAACAAAACAGGGAAAAAACCCTGACATTCCCCATAGAAGTCAGTGAAGCAAAAAAAAGTTGGGGGGAAAAACAAACACCCTACTCGTGCCCAAGCACAATCGAATATTCTCAAGTGTGCTAATCTGACATGAAAATATGAATATTTCCCATTCCAATGTTCTTCACATAGAATAATTTGTTCTATTTATTCATAAATACATATATATATATATATATATATATATATACACATGATTATATATAGGTATAGATATATACAGATCTATATAGGAATATCTATTTAGAAATACTCTTGCTATGTGCAGAACATTGGGATGTTAAATATTTACAGTTAATACACAGTATAACACTTTATTAAATATGAATATTGCATAAATATGTTTTTACATACATACATAGAACATGAACAGAACATGCTGTTATCTGAGCATGTCTGCAGAAAAAAAAGGACACATGCAGGAACTGTTCGCTCTTTCACTGTTCAGCACTTGTCTGCATCAGGCTGTTACCTTCAACAGCGCTGTGCTCTGGCTGCACTGTGTATTTTTTTTTCCATAACAGTGCAACCAGAGCAAAGCAAATTGACCCCAAATTCAAGCTATAAAGGTCCTTAAAAGACCACCAAACACATAATAAAAATACTATGCACAGTATTTTTCTGACATTTTGTTTTCAATTTCCTACACTCTGTATCATGTGACAGCCATCAGCCAATCACAGAATGATAATGGAAATAAATTAGAAAAGTTTCTTAAAAGGGCATGTTCTGACATGCCCTAGAGGATTTCTGGAGGAGGAGCCCAGGTGAATGGTCATGTGAGACACCTGCTCTGGCTCACCTCTCCTGCAAGCTCACTGGCGGGAACTCTGCGCCCAAGCCCTGGGACCCTGGGCGGCTTGTATTAGCCAGAACTACCGCTACCGGAATCCCCTCTGGTGCCACTTCATTGCACTTTGCTGCACGTAGCAGCCATACAAGGACCTAATCTCTCCTACCATTTTTCAGCAGAGATTTAATTAAAATTGCTATACCTTAGCAGAAAGCTGGGAAGGAGGACAAAAAATAAAGAGGACGACTCTCTGCCTGCTGTCCAGACTTAACGCCGCTATCGCCCCAATCACCTTTTCTCTGACAGTGGTGCACGTAAAAAGCCCTACCAGCTCTAAGTGCAGAATGCCTTCATCTGCCTAGACATAAAACAAGATATGCCTAGCACCGGGGACCTCAGCCACCCGGGACTTTAACCTACTCTCATCCCTCTTAACAATCTGTGGCAGTGGAGCTGAACCTAACAGCTTATTCGGGCATTGGTCTCTGGTGCAGCTCTTCCTTTTGCCCCTGCACTTTTACCTGGCTCTGAGGTGGGAGTCCCTGGCCGCCTGGAGGACCGTGGGTGAGTGCAGCACACCAGATGCATCGAGACGCGGCGTCCCTGACGACGGGATAGTGAGGAGGCGCAGGAATCCCCAGGGCGCCGCTCCCCATTGGCCCGGACGTCCCCTCCCACCGGTGCTGCGTGAGGGGCCCGGGTCACGTCCATCTACTGCGCTGCTGGTCCTGTCTTGAGTCGCGGCGACTCCTCCTGCAGTCTCCCTGGACTGGTTCTGGCGTGCAGTGGTCTCCGGAACTTCCTTACCTACCTCAGCCGACTGAGTGCTCCCCCTCCCACCGGTGCTGCGTGTAGGGGGAGACCGGTCTCTTAAGGAAATCTCCACGGACATCCCGTATCTATGGCCAGGGGCCGGTAAAGTATCTAACTGACTCATTCATGTATCCTCTTGCTTCTGTTTGTCTCCCGAATACAACCTCTCTGCATGCTAATTGTATATTACAAGTAAACTGCCATTAATGCACTTGCTTGAACTGTATTGGCTCTGCACCCTTTAAAGAAAGGGAAAAGGGAAGAAAAGGGAAAGGGAGAGAAAAAAAACCTTTTTACTTAGGTCATTACCCCAAGGCCGGCTGTTAACACCTTCTATGACAAGACTTTGGGCAAAAGTAAGGGAAGGGAAACAGAAAAGAAGGAAAGAAAACAAAGGGAAAATAACACTGAACCGCAAATTACCAAGTATTCAACCTGGGACTTTATTATATCTGTTAAAAAATATACAGAATTTAGATATATGGACATAATATGTATGACTCCTGTCTCTCTCTGTGCTCCTTAAACACAAAAGAAAAAAAAAGAAATCACCTTGAGAAATGCTTTAACATAACTATATTGATACTGCACTTATAATTTTGATGTTTCTCTATTATAACATAAGACTATAGCTCTAGATCCTTTTATAAATTCCTATGAACAACATGACTACATTACTAGATTGTCACTATATAGGATCTTAAATGTATGCTGAGCCTGAGTCCTATTCAGTAACACTGGCCTATTATTACTAATAAAGGGGCCACACCTATGCCTACAAACAAGTAACTATTACCCTAGCACTATACAGGTCTATAAAAAGCTGCTTGGCCAATATATTATTAGCCCTGTACTACTACCAATTAATGATATTGGTACACGTAGAATTACACAAGTATAATAATACTCTTTAGATAGGATCAGTACATTACTCCAAGACGATACCACACTGTCTCCATCTTTTATTCTGTTTATATCACACATTATGAATACAACTCTCTAAACGCTTTTCTCTCCAAACCTGCTTATAGTCTCTGACATCTCTAAGAGAGCGAATAACTATCATTTACCTTGGTTACCTATACAGTACTGTTATCCATTAGACCACTGTTTGTAAATCTCAAAACTTCAAAATTTATCATAGAAATGCTACTGTTTAACAAACATTTGTTATAATGTTTTTCATATTACTTGTGGGCTAGCTTAATTGAAAATCCCTGGTCTTTTCACCTGTATCTTTCTGTAGCCAAAATTATAAAATTCAAACACACAGAAAACTTGACTATTTCTATAAGAAAACTATAACCAGAGTATTTGTTAAAATAATTTAGGGCTGACCTCTAGAATTAAATTATATAGGGAGTTACTAACCTACACTGCCACTCCTTAGCAGATAAGAAACCTCTCATCTTCTGAAGAAGAGAGGAAGTGAGCATTTGTTTAAAATCCCCTTACTCTCATATCAAAGAATTATGTAATTGTCTGTTTTTTCTATAACATTAGGGACAGAGCACTTTGTAGAATCCTATTATTTGTAACTTTCATTAATCACACATAATTGCTACTCTGCCAAAATCACAAACACCCCAGTGTCACCCGCACTAACACCCTATCACTTACTTTGATAATTAGACTAAACTGATCCTCCACAGAACCCCACATTAGCCACCTTAAACTAGCTTAAACACACGATACCTCACTTATTCACCTACCATCCTTGATCACAAATACTGCTTCTTGAAACACAACTTTCTCCCATTACTCCTCACCTCACCCGCCCTCACAATCTGTCACTTCTCCGGATCAAATCTCATATAGGAACACACCTCCACTCAATCCCCTTTGGTTTTTCCCCTCCACTCCTTTTGGAAGTGCCCTTCACTAACACCCTCCCCCGTCACTATCACAATTAGACACATGGCTTATGGATAAATTTGTATCTATTGCATCTAAGACACCGTCTCCAAACATGGCAGCTAGACAAAGGGACAGGAAACCTAAAAACACTCAGGATTCTATCACTGAAGCACAATCAACTTTAGCCCATACAATAGCGATGCCGGAACTCCCTACTCCACAGAGTCTGGATGCAAGCATTACAGAAGCACTTACACCTAAATTTGATGTTCTTAGGGCAGAGATTAGGCAGGACATTTCCTCACTCACCCAAGAGATTAGACAATTCTCCAGCAGGCTGCAAGAAATGGAGCAGCGAGTATCAGATCTAGAAGATCTAACATTAGGGCACAGCTCTAAACTAGAAAGCTTGAGCAATAATACTCAAAAAATTTATGATAGGCTGGAGGATCTGGAAAACCGCTCCAGAAGAAATAACATTCGGATAATTGGTCTTCCAGAAGACAAACAATTCGATGACCTATGTTCCTTTATTTCAGACACACTCACAAAGGCCCTTAAAATTCCTCCAACCTATCATTCAATTCTGGTGGAGAGAGCCCATAGGTTAGGCACCCCTCGTTCAGGTAACAAAAACGGCAATCGTCCTAGACCGGTTATTGCAAGACTACTTAACTTTCAGGACAAAAACACGATATTACAATACTTTCGGAAAAACCAGCCCATCTACATAGAAAATGCTAAGATTTTAATTTTCCAAGATTTCTCTGCATACACAGCTTCCAAGAGAAGAGAGTTGGCCCCAATTTGCACCAAATTCATACAGGATGGTCACCATGCCACTATAATTTATCCCTCCAAACTCAGACTTGTAGTTAATAATACAACACATATATTTGAAGATGCCCAGCTGGCTGAAAATTTTTTCAAAGCTATGAACCCACAACCTCACTAAAAAATGTCTTCGCTATACATTGAGAAATTAGGCCTTGTGATTAGGGAACCCCCTTGGGATAGGGTGGTCTTTGTTTACTGTATGTATGTGCTCCTTTCTTTTTTTTTTTTTTCTTTTTTTTTTTTCTTCTCTTTTTGCCCTCTCCCCCCCCCTCTCCACAATCTAGATGACACGAGGGATTAATAAATTAAAAATAGTATCCTGGAATGTGGGAGGCATTTCGACTCCCATTAAACGAAAAGCGATACTTACCCACCTGCGAAAGGCCCAAACCGACATCGGTCTCTTACAAGAAACCCACCTAAATTCAGAAGAATCTCTAAAACTAAAGGCGCAATGGGTCAAAGAGGTCCTTGCAGCACCGAGTGTTGGAAAAAAGAAAGGTGTAGCTATACTGATTGGAAAAAAAGCTAAAGTAGAGATATTGCACTCTGAGGCTGATCCCGGGGGGAGATACATTCTGGTAAAGCTGAGGATCGCACAGATAACTTATACAATATGTAACATATATGGACCTAATACCTCTGACCCAGAGTTCTGGAACCTAATCCAGTCAAAACTCTTATTAACCACTGAAGGACACTTGATCTTAGGAGGTGATTTCAATATGGCACCACATTGTCCCCTAGACAGACTTAGAAACAATGTCAAACAGTTAAAACAGAAAAAAGATAATCTAGACTCCAAAATACTCAATAAAATTAAGCACAACTTAGCATTACGTGACATCTGGAGAGTCCAGAACCCTGACGCCCAAGACTACACCTGCCTCTCAAAAGCTCATAAAACCCTCTCTAGGATTGATTTATTCCTAATTGATGAACGTATAGCAATAACAAAAGTAAAAGCAGGACTAATGCCAATCCTTCTATCTGACCACAGACCCATTACTCTTGAACTTTATCTTGATCAATCTAATACCAATACCTCACGATTTTTCTTTCCTTATCATCTAACTACAGACCTAAAATTTAAAAAATGGATGAGGGATAAATTTGCCGAATATGCCAATTTTAACAAAGAATATATACAGCGCCCCGATATATTCTGGGAGACTGCGAAAGCAGTTCTTAGAGGTGAAATTATCGCTTATTCCGCCATCCTATCCAAAAAGGTAAAGTTAAGAGAGAGGGAGATGAATAATTCCCTGATCAATTCATATAACTGTTTTTTACTTGAAAAAACTCCTTTAAACTGGGCGAAATATATTCGTGCCAAAAACATTAGAGACACTTTTGCAATGACCCAAGAAACCCATAGAGAACTTAGGTTTCAAGCCAAACTTTATAGATTTGGCAATAAATCCGGAAAAATGATAGCCAAATTAGTTAAAAATGAAGGAAAAAAACCACTGATAGAAAAACTAACTCATAATGGAAAACAGGTAACGAACCCAGAAGATATAGCGGGTATATTTATAGAATACTTTTGTGACATATATACATGCAGAGGCTATGATGCTGTGAAAGCATCAGAATTTTGGAGTAAAATCACTTATCCATCAGCCTCGGACGAAGAGACATCCAGCCTTAACTCCCCCATTCTAATAGAAGAGATAGAGAAAGTAATCTCCAATCTTTCCCTTAATAAGGCAGCAGGTCCGGATGGTCTCCCAAATGAATTTTTCAAAATTCTATCAGCCCAAATAGCACCTTACCTGAGCAATCTCTTTAACGAGATGTACATTAACGGCAAATCGGCCTCACCTTCCTTCTCTTCCTCATTTACGACCCTGATTTTAAAAGGAGGGAAGGATCCATCTCAAAAAGAGTCATATAGACCCATTGCCCTCCTAAATTCTGATTACAAAATCATGACATCTATCTTAGCGAACAGACTACAGAATATCTTAACAAAAATAATTCACGCGGATCAAGCTGGCTTTCTTAATAACCGAAACTCTGCTGCAAAAATTAGAGAACTTCTTGTCACTCTAGACTATACCCAGAACCCTCCCTCTTCTGAGGTGGAGAGAGAGGGCATCCCTGATTTAGCTATCTTGTCAATCGACGCAGAAAAGGCGTTTGACTCGGTTGTTTTTAACCATATAATAACATCTCTAACAAAATTTGGGATTACAGGAAATTTCTCCAATTTCCTTGAAAATCTACATAAACAATCCCATACGAGATTAATAATAAATAATATTAATTCTCCTCCGATTACAATGGGCAGGGGGACGCGCCAGGGGTGCCCTCTTTCTCCGCTTCTTTTCGATATAGCCATTGAACCCCTGGCCATTATGATAAGAGCATCTTTAGAAGGTATAAAAATTCGGAATTATGAAATAAAAATAGGACTATATGCAGATGATCTTTTAATCTATCTCTCCAATACAAAGCTTAACATACCAAAATTTCTCCAATTAACCGATCACTTTGGTCTATTTTCAGGATACAAAGTAAATAAAACAAAGTCTGAGATTCTCTGGCTGAGGAGAAATAATAGTTCCATTTTAAACACTCCATTTAGGGTGGTCCATGAATCCTTTAAATATCTCGGGATCCACATACCAATTGATTTAAAAGACCTATATAAACTCAATATTGCGCCCATATTAACTAGCTTTAAGGAGAAATTAAAAAATTGGCAGCACCTGCCTCTATCCATATCTGGCCGATCAGAGTTATTCAAAATGATTCTTCTTCCTAAAATTCTCTATATTCTGCAGAACGTCCCGCTAATCTTATCAGAGAAAGACATTCGCTTCTTCAATACCATGCTTAGACAATTTTTATGGCAAGGGAGAAGATCTAAGATATCTCTTGCCAAACTTACTGCACCAAGGGATTTTGGAGGCTTAGCAATACCCAATATCAGATTCTACAACCTTAGCTTCTTAACACGAATAATTACGGATTGGATCTTTACTAAGAATTATATCCTTAACAATGAGTTAGAAAGGAATGTCTGCGAACCATACCTTCCATCAACTATGATTCACTGCCAACCAAAGAAGCTCCCAGCAGAGATCAAGAAACTTAAAACCATATATAACCCAATCAAGGCCTGGTGGAAAACAACCAAAGCCTTGGCAATAAATACTACGGTTTCAAATTATTTTCCTTTGACAGGGAACCCACAGTTCCAAGCAGGTATAAATTCAGCAGTCTTTAATCGATGGCACAATAACGGCCTTGTCAGGATATCCCAATTAATTGACAGCGATAGAAAATATACTAAAACCTTTGAAGAACTGAAGAATGAATTTAATCTTCTTAATAAAGATTTCTTTGCATATCTGCAAATAAGACATTATATCGCCGAACTAACTAAAGAAGCGGGCTGGTCTTGGGCGCTAGGTAAACTGGAAAGCTGGTTAACCTTAGTTAAAAATGGATACACATCTATTACCCCGTGCTATCGTATACTCAGTGCCAATCAGGGTGCCCCTACTCTGGACAAGATGGCAGTGGTATGGTCTTCCCTAATATTCCAGAGTAACATAGAACCAAAAACTCTTCAGTTATCAATTAACAAAGTATCTTCCACCACCCTGTCAGCCACCTGGCGAGAGGCACATCTTAAGCTCCTTCACGGGGCCTATTTCACCCCGGAGAAAGGCCTCAGAGTGCACAATCAACAATTTAATAAATGTCCAAAATGCTCTTATCCTGCGGCAGATCTGGTACATATGTTTTGGAAATGTCCTAAAATTAGAAGGTTCTGGAACAAGTTAGAAAACTGGCTTAGAACTGCCTTGAAAATCGAGACAATCACTTTATCACTATACCGAATCATATTATGTTTGAATACAGAAAATAGTTATCAGAGGAACGAAAAGTTAGTAAATCTCTCTATCTTAGCATCTAGATATTTAATCTGTAAAAAATGGAAAATGAGAACATTGCCGACTATTACCGAAGTTAAGAACTACTTAAAAAAACAATGCGTACTAGAACAGAAAGACACAAATATTGACAAGGAATCAGATATAAAACATTTTTTTAATAAATGGGCAGCCTTTATAAAAACATTTCATGAAAGGGAAATTGATTACTTGATTTTCCCATTTAAAAACTCAGAAATAGTCCTTCTTGGCATTTGGTAACTGGAGGGGGGGGTAGAGACTAATTGACATTTTCTCCCTTTCTCTGGTTTTTTTTTCTTTTCTTCTTCTTTCTTTTCTCTTGCTATGTTTTCTAACTATTTTTTTTTTTTTTTTTCTTTCTCTTTTTTGTTTGTTATGTAAATATAGATGACGTCATGGAGGTCATGACGACTGAGAGTTTTTGTTTAAAGCTTTAAAAAAAAAGGGAAAAAAAACCAGCAGAGTATATAACTCATTTATCTGAAATACGGATAACTTTGTAAATTACTTTTTTTATGTCTGACTTTATGTTATTTTTATCTTTCTGTATAAGCCCTGCGTGGCGCAAGACATGGTTTTTCATTTTGCCTTTTCTCTGTATACATTGCTGGATATAAATAAAAGTTTAAAAAAAAAAAAAAAAGGGCATGTTCTACCTAAATTATGAAAGTTACATTTTGACTTTACTGTTCCTCAATCCAACTATAAATAGACTTAAAAAAAATCATATGATAACTGGTATTTATTGGGATTTTAACAGGATTAAGATGGGAAAAAAGCTATATAAAATACTTAAAAGGGACAGGGTAGTCAAAATTAATCTTTCATGATTCAGATAGGGCATGACATTTTAAACAACTTTCCAATAATGTTTTATCCTCAAATTTGCTTTGTTCTCTTGGTATTCTTAGTTGATAGCTAAATTTAAGTAGGCTTATATGCTAATTTCTAAACCCTTGGAGGCCGTCTCTTATCTCAGGACATTTTAACAGTTTTTCACAGATATATAGCGCTAGTTCATATGTGCCATATAGATAACATTGTGCTCATGCACCTGGAGTTACCTAGGAGTCAGCACTGATTGGCTAAAAGTCATGTCTGTTAAAAGAACTAAAATATGGGGGCAGTCTGCAGAGACTTAGATATAAGGTAATCACAGAGGTAAAATGTAAATTAATATAACAGCGTTGGTTATGCCAAACTGGGGAATGGGGGATCAAGGGATTATCTATCTTTTTAAACAATAAAAATTCTGGAGTAGACTGTCCCTTTAACACTTTCAGTCTGATGATCTAAAGCTTTCCGCTGTGACAAAATTATCTAAGAGGTCTCATCAGTACTACAAGATCCCTCAAGGCATTTTAGAAAGGCAAATCGTAGCTTGTTTGCTGTTTATCTGGTTCTACAATGTTCTGGATAGGAAGTAAAGACACCTACAATATCATGCTCAAAAGATTGTTGATGAATTCTCACCATGCTATCAGGTTTTTCATTTTAACGCCGGTAATGTGGAATTGAATGGAAGTGTATTTATTGTATTCATTGTCTCATTCTTCCTGAAGGAAAAAGATCCCAAAACGCCATTTACTGTGACAAATCTTGTTGCAACAGTGACTGACACATTTCTAGGCGGAGCCGAGTCTACTGGCAGTACAGTAAATTATGGACTTTTGATTTTTATAAAGTATCCCGAAATTCAAGGTAAGTAACTGGTGACCTTTTTCTTTTATTTCTTTTTAAACTTGTGTTTAATAGATTTTCAAAATTATCGGGTGAACAAAAAGTTCCAAATTCCCAATTTTTTTTCTTCTTTACAACAGATCCCTTGAATTATTTTCTCATGTTCCCTACAATTATTCCTCAATTTTTCCATTTAGTACCTGTTCTCTATACCTCTTATGCTCTGTCTCATACAACTCTTCTTTAAAAGGATATGAAACCCAAAAAATTTCCTTCACAATTTAGATAGAGCATATCATTTTAAACCACATTCAAATTTATTTTTACTAATTTGCTTTGTTCTCTTGGTATCCTTTGTTGAAAAGCATACCTACATAGGTTTAGGAGCTGGAAGCTAGCTGCTGATTGGGTGGCTGGACATGTATACCTCCTGTCACTGGTTTACCAATGTGTACAGCTAGCTCCCAGTAGTACGTTGTTGCTCTTACTAACTAAAGATTTTTACAGTAAAACTACTTGATATTAAAAAAAACAACAATACAGGCAGGGTCGGATTGGGCTGCCGGGAAACCGGGAAAAATCCGGTGGGCCAGGCCATCAGGGTGGGCAGGGCCGGCAGCTGCAGAGTGTGGAGATGAGCAGCAGAGCACAGTGTTGTGACTGAGGGAGCGCAGCGGCTGACATGCTTGAACAGTGCAAAAAGACGGTCAGGCTCATTCAGGCAATCGCTTTAATCATTTTTTTTTTCCAAATAGGCTCACAGTCTAATAGAATAGTTTTTAACAAGAATCTATCAAACTAACATGCCCTACAGTGTCTTCCATAATTTGGCAATAAAACTTCAAGTCCCAGGGTCCTCTATGGCTCTCAAGCCCCCCCTGGTGGCTGCTGTCCCAGCTCAGTAGTGACATATAGGAGCCAGTGACAAGGGGTGGGAGCCGCCTCTGCCATGGCCAGGGCGCACTGAGTTAATTATCCGGATCTTACAGCTGCTGGAGGTATTAGCCGATGCCGATCACACTGAGAAGGAGCAGCTCAGCATACACTCACTGCATCTAATGTCACTACCCTTAGAAACATGGTAACTACTTAACCCCTTAATGACCACAGCACTTTTCCATTTTCTGTCCGTTTGGGACCAAGGCTATTTTTACATTTCTGCAGTGTTTGTGTTTAGCTGTAATTTTCCTCTTACTCATTTACTGTACCCACACATATTATATACCGTTTTTCTCGCCACTAAATGGACTTTCTAAAGATACCATTATTTTCATCATATCTTATAATTTACTATAAAAAAAAATTATAAAATATGAGGAAAAATGGAAAAAAACACACTTTTTCTAACTTTGACCCCCAAAATCTGTTACATATCTACAACCACCAAAAAACACCCATGCTAAATAGTTTCTAAATTTTGTCCTGAGTTTAGAAATACCCAATGTTTACTTGTTCTTTGCTTTTTTTGCAAGTTATAGGGCCATAAATACAAGTAGCACTTTGCTATTTCCAAACCACTTTTTTCCAAAATTAGCGCTAGTTACATTAGAACACTGATATCTTTCAGGAATCCCTGAATATCCCTTGACATGTATATATTTTTTTTAGTAGACATCCCAAAGTATTGATCTAGGCCAATTTTGGTATATTTCATACCACCATTTCACCGCCAAATGCGATCAAATACAAAAAATCGTTCACTTTTTCGCAAATTTTTTCACAAACTTTCGGTTTCTCACTGAAATTATTTACAAACAACTTGTGCAATTATGGCATAAATGGTTGTAAATTCTTCTCTGGGATCCTCTTTGTTCAGAAATAGCAGACATATATGGCTTTGGCGTTGCTTTTTGGTACTTAGAAGGCCGCTAAATGCCACTGCGCACCACAAGTGTATTATGCCCAGCAGTTAAGGGGTTAATTAGGTAGCTTTTAGGGAGCTTGTAGGGTTAATTTTAGCTTTAGTGTAGTGTAGTAGACAACCCCAAGTATTGATCTAGGCACATTTTGGTATATTTCATGCCACCATTTCACTGCCAAATGCGATCAAATTGAAAAAAAAAAAGTTAAATTTTTCACAATTTTAGGTTTCTCACTGAAATAATTTACAAACAGCTTGTGCAATTATGGCACAAATGGTTGTAAATACTTGTCTGGGATCCCCTTTGTTCAGAAATAGCAGACATATATGACTTTGGCGTTGCTTTCTGGTAATTAGAAGGCCGCTAAATCCTGCTGCGCCTCACACGTATATTATGGCTAGCAGTGAAGGGGTTAATTAGGGAGTTTGTAGGGAGCTTGCAGGGTTAATTTTAGCTTTAGTGTAGAGATCAGCCTCCCACCTGACACATCCCACCCCCTGATCCCTCCCAAACAGCTCCCTTCCCTCCCCCACCCCACAATTGTCCCCGCCATCTTAAGTACTGGCAGAAAGTCTGCCAATACTAAAATAAAAGGGTTTTTTAAAAAAAAAAATTTTTTTTTTAGCATATTTACATATGCTACTGTGTAGGATCCCCCCTTAGCCCCCAACCTCCCTGATCCCCCCCAAAACCACTCTCTAACCCTCCCCTCTGCCTCATTGGGGGCCATCTTGGGTACTGGCAGCTGTCTGCCAGTACCCAGTTTGCAAAAAAAAAGTGCTTTTTTTTTGTTTGTTTGGTTTTTTTCTGTAGTGTAGCTTCCCCCCCCCCCCCACACAGACAAACCCCCACCACCTTGCTTATCGTTTTTTTTTTAAAACTTTTTAGCCATTTTTTAACATTTGTTAACATTTTTTATTATTGGATTTTCTGTAGCGTAGCGGTTCCCACCCGCTCCCTCCCCGTGCACGCGCCCGCCCCCGCCCTCCTGTGCACGCGCGCGCACCCCTGCACGCGCGTGCACCCGTGCGCGCCCCGGCCATCCCAGCCCACGATCCCGCCCCCCCTCCACATCAGCAGGGCCATCGATGGCCGCCACCCGCCTCCCGGTCCGGCTCCCACCCACCAACGCAGTGAGCCACCGATCTCCGGTGCAGAGAGGGCCACAGAGTGGCTCTCTCTGCACCGGATGGCTTAAAAAGGTTATTGCAGGATGCCTCCATATCGAGGCATCACTGCAATAACCGGAAAGCAGCTGGAAGCGAGCGGGATCGCTTCCAGCTGCTTTCCACACCGAGGACGTGCAGGGTACGTCCTCAGGTGTTAACTGCCTTTTTTTTTTGAGGACGTACCCTGCACGTCCTCGGTCGTTAAGGGCTTAAAGGGACACTGAACCGAATTTTTTTTCTTTTGTGATTCAGATAGAGCATGCAATTTTAAGCAACTTTCTAACTGACTCCTATTATTATTTTTTCTTTGTTCTCTTGCTATCTTTATTTGAAAAAGAAGGAATCTAAGTTTTTTTCTTGGTTCAGACTCTGGACAGCACTTTATTATTGGTGGTTTGATAATAGGAGTAAATTAGAAAGTTGCTTAAAATTTCATGCTCTATCCGAATCACGAAAGAAAAAATTTGGGTTCAGTGTCCCTTTAACCTTGAAAGTTTCTTGGACCGATTCTTTGATATACATCATTCCATGCCCTGTCATAAATGGATTGTAAAAATGAATTGATAGCCTGTCCTGCTTTTCTTTGCACATAAATAACTCCCATTTTTAGTTTTGTTTGTTTTTATGTGATGGGGACTGAATGGTTCTCTACAAAATTATCAATCGCTGGCAATGATTAAAGATTTATGGGTCTTGTTTGGATGGACTCAGGTTCTGGTTGAGTGATCTAAATAGGGCTTATTAGGAAGGTTATTTATTTACTTCGTGAGGAATATAAAGTATGTTGGTAAAACATTTAGTGCTAGATTACGAGTTTTGCGGTATGAGTGAAAAAGCAGCGTTAAGGCTCTTTTTCACGAGTTTTGCAGGTACAGCTGTACCGCACACTTTTTTGGCCGTAACGCAATGTAGCTACCGCAGCTTTCCAAAAGTCCTTTTTCAATGGGACTTCCATAGCGCCGGTATTAAGAGTTTGCCTGGGAGGTCAAAAAGTGAGCGGTACAGCCTATAACTACAAGATCCATAATGTAAACTGAAAGTCAGTAGTTTTTGCGCTATAAAGCTGTAACATAAAACTCATAACTAAAGTGCTACAAAGTACACTAACACCCATAAACTACCTATTAACCCCTAAACCGAGGCCCTCCCGCATCGCAAACACTAATACATTTATAAACCCCTAATCTGCCACTCCACACATCGCCACCACTATAATAAACATATTAACCCCTAAACCGCCACACTCCTGCATCGCAAACACTAGGTAAATATTATTAACCCCTAATCTGCTGTCCCTAACATCGCTGCAACCTACATTACTGTTATTAACCCCTAATCTGCTGCCCACAAAATTGTTGCCACTATACTAAAGTTATTAATCCCTAAACCTAACCCTAAATCTAACCCTAACACCCCTAACTTTAATATAATTAAAATAAATCTAAATAAAAATTACTATTATTACCTAACTAATTCCTATTTAAAACTAAATACTTACATATAAAATAAACCATAAGCTAGCTTCAATATAACTAATAGTTACATTGTAGCTATCTTAATTTTGTATTTATTTTAACTAGGTAGACTAGTTAGTAAATAGTTATTAACTATTTATTAGCTACCTAGTTAAAAAAAATACAAATTTACCTGTAAAATAAAACCTAACCTGAGTTACACTAAAACCTAACCTTACACTACAATTAAATCAGTTGCATTAATTAAATACAATTAACTAAATTACACAAAATAAAAAACAAATTATCAAATATTTAAACTAATTACATGTAAACTAATAGCCCTATTAAAATAAAAAAGCCCCCCCCCCAAAAAAAAATAAAAAAAACCCTAGCCAAAACTAAACTGCCAATAGCCCTTAAAAGGGCCTTTTGCAGGGCATTACCCCAAAGAAATCAGCTCTTTTACCTGTAAAAAAAAATACAAACACCCCCCCAACAGTAAAACCCACCACCCACACAACCAACCCCCCCAAATAAAAACCTAAGCTCCCCATTGCCCTGAAAAGGGCATTTGGATGGGCATTGCCCTTAAAAAAGCATTTAGCTCTTTTTCTGCCCAAACCCTAATCTAAAAATAAAACCCACCCAATAAACCCTTAAAAAAACCTAACACTAACCCCCAAAGATTCACTTACAGTTTTTGAAGACCCGACATCCATCCTCAACGAAGCGGCAGAAGTCTTCATCCAAGCGGCAAGAAGCCCTCAAAGAAGCCGGGAGAAGTCTTCATCCAAGCGGGCCGAAGTCTTCATCCAAGCCAGCAGAATTCTTCATCCAGACGGCATCTTCTATCTTCATCCATCCGGTGCGGAGCGGCTCCATCTTCAAGAAATCCGGAGCGGAGCATCCTCTTCTTTCCACGGCGACTGAAGAATGAAGGTTCCTTTAAGGGACGTCACCCAAGATGGCGTCCCTTGAATTCCGAGAATTCTATCAGCCAATCGGAATTAAAGGTGAAGAAATCCTATTGGCTGATGCAATCCGCCAATAGGATTGAGCTCACATTCTATTGGCTGATTGGAACAGCTAATAGAATGTGAGCTCAATCCTATTGGCTGATTGCATCAGCCAATAGGATTTTTTCATCTTTAATTTTGATTGGCTGATAGAATTCTATCAGCCAATCGGAATTCAAGGGACGCCATCTTGGATGACGTCCCTTAAAGGAACCTTCATTCTTCAGTCGCCGTCGTAAGAAGAGGATGCTCCGCGCCGGATGTCTTGAAGATGGAGCCGCTCCGCGTCGGATGGATGAAGATAGAAGATGCCGTCTGGATTAAGACTTCTGCCGGCTTGGATAAAGACTTCTCCCAGCTTCGTTGAGGACTTCTGCCGCTTCCTTGAGGATGGATGTCAGGTCTTCAAAAACTGTAAGTGGATCTTCGGGGGTTTTATTAAGGGATTATTGGGTGGGTTTTATTTCTAGATTAGGGTTTGGGCGGAAAAATAGCTAAATGCCATTTTAAGGGCAATGCCCATCCAAATGCCCTTTTAAGGGCAATGGGGAACTTAGGTTTTTTAGATAGATATTTTTTTTTAGGTTTTTTTAGATAGATATTTTTATTTGGGGGGGTTGGTTGTGTGGGTGGTGGGTTTTACTGTTGGTGGGTTGTTTGTATTTTTTTGTACAGGTAAAAGAGCTGATTTCTTTGGGGCAATGCCCCGCAAAAGGCCCTTTTAAGGGCTATTGGCAGTTTATTTTAGGCTAGGTTTTTTTTTATTTTGTGGGGGCTTTTTTATTTTGATAGGGCTATTAGATTAGGTGTAATTAGTTTAAATATTTGATAATTTGTTTTTTATTTTGTGTAATTTAGTGTTTGTTTGTTTTTTGTAATTTAGTTAATTGTATTTAATTAATGTATTTATTTAATTGTAGTTTAAGTGTAAGGTTAGGTGTTAGTATAAGACAGGTTAGGTTTTATTTTACAGGTAAATTTGTATTTATTTTAGCTAGGTAGCTAGTAAATAGTTAATAACTATTTACTAACTATTCTACCTAGTTAAAATAAATACAAACTTAGCTGTAAAATAAAAATAAAACCTAAGATAGATACAATATAACTATTAGTTATATTGTAGCTAGCTTAGGGTTTATTTTATAGGTAAGTATTTAGTTTTAAATAGGAATTATTTAGTTATTAAAAGTAGGTTTTATTTAGATTTGTTTTAATTGCATTAAAGTTAGTGGGTGTTAGGGTTAGGGTTATGTTTAGCGGTTAATTACTTTAGTATAGTGGCGGCGACATTGGGGTGGCAGATTAGGGGTTAATAAGTGTAGGTAGGTGGCGTCAACATTGGTGGGGGCAGATTAGGGGTTAATAAGTGTAATGTAGATAGTTGAGATGTTAGGGGCAGCAGATTAGAGGTTAATAAATGTAGGTAGGTGGCGGCGATGTCGGGCGGAGGATTAGGGGTTAATAAGTGTAATGTAAGTGTCGGCGATGTCAGAGGTGGCAGATTAGAGGTGTTTAGACTCGGGGTTTATGTTAGGGTGTTAGGTTTAAACATAACTTTTCTTTCCCCATAGGAATCAATGGGGCTGCATTACGGAGCTTTACGCTCTTTTATTGCAGGTGTTAGGCTTTTTTTCAGCCGGCTCTCCCCATTGATGTCTATGGGGAAATCGTGCACAAGGACGTAAAACCGGCTCAAAGTAGCGCTGGTATTGGAGTGCGGTAGGGAGCTCAATTTTGCTTTACGCTCACATATTGCCTGCTAACGCCGGGTTTATGAAAACCTGTAATAGCAGCGCTATAGGGAGGTGAGCGGTGACAATAACTTGCAAGTTAGTACTGAGAAGCTCTTACCGCAAAACTCGTAATCTAGCCGTTAGTTTTTTGTTTGCATACACATTTCTAAGTTATAGAAATTAGTAGCTGAGAAGCAACTCTTAATAGAGTTTGCAGTGGCTAATACATTTAGGAATTACTGAAATACCCTTACTGCTGTCATACACCATAAAACTACTCTACTTCATTGTAAATAAATTGTACTATATATATATATACACATAGACACACACACACACATATATATATATATATATATATATATATATACAGTATATACAGTATATATATATATATATATATATATATATACAGTATATACACACATATACACTTAAACATATATATATATATATATATATATATATATATATATATATATATATATATATATGTGTGTCTGTGTGTCTGTGTGTATATATATATATGGAGAAAATCTCGGAGTTCAGCTGATTTTCTTCATTACAAATTCATCTTGAACTCCTACTACTCTGCCCTTAATCTCCATAAGCAACACTACTTCTCTACTCTTATCTCTAATCTTTCTTCAAACCCAAAACGTTTGTTCTCCACTTTCAATACTCTTCTCCGCCCTCCCCCACCTCCTAATACAACTTCTCTGTCAGCTCAAGACTTTGCCAGCCACTTCATTTAAAAAATTGACTCCATCAGAAATGAAATCAGCTCTCAACATAATTCCATTCTATCACCCCCTCAAATGCTCTCAATCAACCACAACCCACATAACCTTAAACTTAGTTCATTGTCCCCTGTTACTGAGGAAGAAGTTTCGGCACTTATACTGCGCTCTCACCTCACTACCTGTCCCCTTGACCCTATCCCCTCACAGCTACTCCCCTCCCTCTCTGCTACCCTTACCCCTATACTTACACATATTTTCAACCTCTCCCTCAGCACCGGTATATTTCCATCATTTCTGAAACATGCACTAGTCCTCAAAAAACCTTCCCTTGATCCTACCTCTCCATCCAACTACCGCCCTATTTCCCTCCTCCCTCTTTCCTAAAAGCTTCTCGAATAACTAGTTTATGCACGCCTATCCCATTTCCTTACGTTAAACTCCCTCCTTGACCCACTGCAATCTGGATTTTGTCCCCATCACTCCACAGTGACAGCAATTGTTAAGGTTACCAACGACCTACTTACAGCAAAATCAAAAGGCCACTTTTCTCTGCTTATCCTCCTTGATCTGTCCACAGCCTTTGACACTGTTGACCACCCTCTTTAGCTCCAAACCCTCCAATCCTTCGGCATCTGTGACACAGCCCTCTCTTGGCTCTCTTCCTACCTGTCAAACCATACCTTTAGTGTAACCTTCTCTGGGGCCTCCTCTGCCCCGTCACCACTTTCTGTCAGAGTACCGCAAGGCTCTGTCCTCGGCCCCCTTTTCTTCTCAATCTAAACGTCATCACTAGGTTCCCTAATAAAGTCCCACGGTTTCCAATATCATCTGTATGCCGACGACACCCAAATCTACTTCTCTGCACCAGACCTATCTCCTTCCTTGCTAACCCGTGTCACTAACTGTCTTTCTCACATCTCTTCCTGGATAATATATATATATATATATATATATATATATATATATATATATATATATAAAATAAGTTAAGATTTTGGAATTATAGATTTGGGGATCTGTACCTACAATTAATTTTCTAATAGTTCTTTATAATTCTTCACTACTAAGATACCTCTTCCCTCTATTTTGACTGGGTGAAATTACAGCCAAGTTACAAGAGGAGATCCAACAGGTGATTGGACACAACCGTGAGCCCGTGGTGGAGGACAGAAATAGCATGTCCTACTTAAATGCGTTTATCCATGAGCTGCAGAGATATTGTGATGTCTTTCCAATGGGAGTGATTCGTTCTACCACAAGAGACTTGGATTACCGTGGATACTACATTCCTAAGGTCTAGATATTTTATTAACACAAATTCCGCTTCTTCTAACTTTCCACTAATACTGAAATAGGCGATTCATATGCAGCAACCGATACGTTGACCCACTCATTTTGTTAAAAATATATTTTAAACGCAAAAACCATAGATCTAATAAAATGGTTCAGTACACAAACTAAGGCATAATGATTACAAGTAGAGTACAACCAATAGTTCAGGGTGGTTTATTCTTAGAGTGACTTTGAGGAAAGAATGGTTCACAATCTGGCATTATAAGTGGATGGTAAAAAAGGTTTAGCAAATAATCTTAACACAGGCAACATTTTGTTTGTCCTATACTCAGAATAGATAGCGCAGGGTGTGTGCTGTACTGGGAAGGGCTCAAAGGTGTGTGTGCATGTGTGTATACTTATACGTGCACTGTTTTTAACTTATCCTATATAATAAAAGGCCAGGTATGTTTGTCCGAAGCTGTCATGCGCAGTAGAGACTTGCGCAAGGACAAACATACTTGGCCGGTTATGAGGATCAGACAGCAGAGAGGGTGGGTGGGAGCGGTGTGACAGAGGGGGTGAACGGGCGGGGAGTGGTGTGATGGGGGAGTGGCTGGGTGGGAGCGGGCATGGCGGGGGCGTGACCTGGCAGGAATGGGCGTGACGTGGAGTGGAGGCGGGGGGGACCGCTGCACTACAGAAAATGGCCCGTGTACACAGGCTTTAAGACTAGATTAAAGGGACATACAACCCAAAATGTTACTTTCATGATTCAGAGAACACAATTTAAAAAAGTTTCCAATTTACTTCTATTAACAAATTTGTTTCTTCTCTTGTTATTCTTTGTTGAGGAGCGTGCACGTGTGGAGCAGTACATGACATGAAATGGTGCTGCCATCTAGTGCGTTCGCTAATATATAACGCTGTTGCAAAACTGCTGCCATACAGTACTGCAGACATGTGCACTCTTCTGAATTTACCTTCCTGCTTTTCAACAAAAGATAACAAGAAAATAAAGAAAATGTGATAATCGAAGTACATTGGAAAGCTGTTAAAAATGATATGTTCTATCTAAATAATGAAAGAAAAAATACGGGTTTTATGTCCCTTTAAGAGTAAGTAAAGACTCCACTACTACTTGACCTTTAGCTTAGTGCACCATTGGATTAGCTCTCGAGCAGCACGAGTATTTAGGGCTCCCCCATATAAATGTATTATGTGATCTAACAAGTTATCGGACCCTAGACTATTGCTAGAGTGCTAATATTTTACTTCAATTTACTGTAATCTGAGCACTAAAACAAAAGGGCTTTATTGTACTTGATTTTGGCTCAAAATAATGCTCCAGAATCTGGGCCAATCTGTTTAGATTGTGTACTGAGCATGAATGTAATTTAAAAGACACCGGTTATATTTTATTTCATACATCACACATGTAATAAGTATATAGCAAATAGTAGAATAAATAGCTGTATATATAATCATGCTATATTGTTTATTAGTATGATGCTAGTTAAAGGGATAGGAAAGTCAAAATTAAACTTGCCTAATTCAGATAGAGCAGGTCATTTTAAGACACTTTTAAATTCACTTCTATTTTCAAATGTGCTTCGTTCTCTTAGTATCCCTTGTTAAAAAATGACTACGCACATATCAAACACTAGTGGGAGCTGCTGCTGATTGGTGCACACATTTGTCTCGTGTGATTGGCTAACTAGATGTGTTCAGCTTCCTGTCAGTAGTGCAATGCTGTCCCTTCAGCAATGGATAACAAGAGAATGAAGGAAATTTGATAATAGAATTAAATTGAAAAGTTGCTTAAAATTGTATGTTCTATCTGAATCATACAAGAAAATGTTGGGGTTTACTATCCCTTTAATTAAAGGGACACTTAAGTCAAAATTAAACTTTTATGATTCGGATAGAGCAGCAATTTTAAACAAATTTCCAATTTACTTCCATTAACAAAATGTGCACAGTCTGTTTATATTTACACTTTACTCCCACTAAGCATGTGCATGGATTCACAGAATATACATATAGGCATTTGTGATTGGCTGATGGATGTCACATGATGCAGTGGGAGTGGGAATAGACATAACTTTGAAATTTGTCAGAAAACACAATATAAAATTCATTTAAAGTTCAGACTCTGGGGAAGATTTATGTAGGGTCAAGCGGACATGATTGGCTGTAGTAAATCATGTCCGCTCGACCTCGCTAAATGCCGATAGCGTATAACATTGCACAAGCATTTCTAGTGAAATGCTGACCCCTGCTCACCAGTGACCAATCGGCTGCTAGCAGGGGATCTCAATCATCCCGATCATACCAGATCGGGATAATTTCAGTCCGCCACCTAAAAGGTGGTGGAGAAGTTAAGGAGAACTTACAACCGCTGCTTTTTAACTTCCGTTTATGGCGGACCAGAAGTGATCAGGGTCGGAAGCAGCATCCGCTGTTTGTTAAATCGGCCCCTAAGTGCTATTGCATTATCTTTTTATCATGCGTTTGCTGAGTATACAAATCTTCTGTATTTACTGCTCCTTGTATTTGTGTTTTATAGGGTACTGATGTTCTTCCAGTGTTAACCACCGTGCTAAAGGATCCAACACAATTTGAAACACCTGGTGAATTCAACATCAAACATTTCTTAGATGAAAATGGCACATTTAAGAAAAATAATGGTTTCTTGGCATTTAGTGCAGGTAGGTGCTAAGCAAACATGAAGACACTTTTAGATATGAACTCAACTGGTGCGTTACAATATAATGAAAGGGACATGAGAAGCTACAAACCATTGTGTGTTAATATAAAGAGATGTTCTAATTCTCTAATGACCTCCCTTTCATTCAAATCACAGGTAAAAGGTCGTGCGCTGGGGAGAGCCTGGTTCGGATGCAGCTGTTCATATTCTTTGCCACAATTCTACAAAAATTCACCTTAAAGGCAACTGTGGACCCGAAGGATCTGGACCTTAGTCCTGCAGAAAGTGGCATTGAGACTATACCACCCGTCCATAAAATCATCTTTATACCTCGAGAATAAACTGCTATAGGCTAGATTACAAATGGCGCTCTATTTAGCTCCCCGCTTGAACATAAACATCACAGGAAGTAAGCTTTTTGCGCTCATTACATTAAGTTGAAAGTAAAAAGTTTGTGTGCGCGCAAAACCCAATGCGCATTAAAAGATTTGCAATCACATTAGCACATTCTCCCCATAGACTTCAATGGAGCCGGGAAAAAAAACAAAAAAACGAAGAGCACTATATGAATATTTTACATTCCAATGTTCTTCACATCTTCTATTTATTGTTAAATATATGTTTGCATATATATATATATATATATATATATAAATAAAATGTTTCTTGGTAAAATATATATCTATATGATTATATATAGGTATAGATATATACAGATATATATATATATAGGAACATATAACAGTACATAGACTAGTATAAAATGAATTCCCCTATGTGAAGAACATTGATATTTAACATTTTTACAATATATAGAACAGTATATATACACATGCATACACATATTTAGACATGAATATATATATATATATATATATATATATATATATATATATATATATACCGGTATATATATTATAGCTCTTTGCAGCCAAACACCTTGTCATAGACCATATACCTTTGAGCCATTATCTTTTTAATATTTCTATGAATCATTTTTATCAGAAGGTTTACATGAGTGTTACTGTCATTTTAAATGTTACCTATGTTGTGCTTGGCACAACTTTTTTTTAACCCCTTAGCCTTTACACAAGCTTTTCAGACCCGCTATTCTGACGAGCGTAAGATGTAATTGCGCTCTTGTAATATGTAATACATAATTGTACTGGAAGTGCACTTTAGCTTACGTGCTAAAACCTAACACCGTTTGTGCATTAACGTTAGCGCGCCACTTGTAATCTACCCCATATAAAATCTCTATGCACCATATCTTTATAACGTCACATTATCTGCCACCTGAGGAAATGCAGAGATGAATATCAATATATGGTTTACCATTTTAAGATGGCATTGCGTGCTTCCTATGGTTGTGTAAAGATAAAACATAGACTTATGACCAGGATGTTTGTCACACTGCCTAATTACCTTATTAATTAAATACAGAATACAAAGACTTGTAAAAAACAAAGCCTCTGTTTATTGAGCTGTGTATATACTACAGAATAAAACATGTATAGACACACACAATTTCACAATTTCGGGTGAGATCTTATAAGCAATGGAAGCTGCTTTCTCTGCGCAAAGTTTACGGCTCGCCGGAAACAGAAGTTAAGAGGCAGCGGTCTTAAGACCACTGCTCATTAACTTATCCGTCACCTAAATGGATGATTAACACCCCCTGCTAGCGGTTGACTGGCCGTGACTGTGCAGGGGGCAGCATTGCACAAGCATTTCACCAGAAATGCTTGTGCAATGTTTAGCAAGATTGTGCGGACATGATTCACTATAGCTCGCCTCTTGATAAATTGACCCCTTCCACTAAGACCCAGATATCCTTAGTGATGCGCATCTGCAGAACCACATACATTAAAGGGATATGAAACCCACATTTTTTCTATAATGATTCAGAGAGAGGAGTAATTTTAAGCAACTTTCTAATTTACTCCTATTATCAATATTTCTTCATTCTCTTGGTATCTTTCGTTGAAGGAGCAGCACTGCACTACTGACCACATGGTTGAGCCAATGACAATCGGTATATATAGGCAGCTACCAATCAGCAGCTAGAACCTAGGCTCTTTGCTTCTCCAGAGTTTTCCTAGATAAACTTTTCAGCAAAGGACAACAAGAGAAGGAAGCAAATTAAAAAAACAAAAGAATCCGGTGCACTCAGGGGATAAAAAATTAATTGCTTTATTTTCAAAAAAAGATTAAAAATGCATAGAAGATGCAAACAACAGACAAGGGTCCAGGACAGTGATTATCCTGACATGTTTCACGCCTCTATTGGTGCTTAATCATAGGACATAACTGGTGCAAACCTATCTACACCCTATAAAGGGAGCCTTGGCCAATCAGTGTCCGTGAAACATAAAACATATAATACAAAAGAGATTGATATGTTCTGGAATTAATAGCTCATGAATTCATATTTGGCTAAGAAATAGGAATGAGATGTAGGGAGAAAATAAGTGATGCCCCATTACTGAACAAAAGAAACATGAATATCAGTAAAGGTATTTAATTGGGTAGCAAAATATTTCAATTGCTTGGCATAAATATTTATACAGTTATGCATAAAACTAATTATTGTAACACTATAATGTAGTCAATATGTGAATATTACCAAAAATTAAAGTGATGACAAATCAATATATGTGCATAATTTAATCTGTAAAATGTGAAATATCCCACTCTAAATTAATACCATTAGGATGTCTAGTATCCAATTTTAGAATCCAGAATAATTCTCGCTTCGTCAAAGACCCCTGTCGCCCCCTCTTGGGTGTCTTTTTACAATTTCTATAATCTGGACTCCAAAATCGGAAATGTTTGTAAAATGTATATCATTGAAGTGTTTGGCTATGGAAGACTCCTTTTTATAATTCTTGACATCCCTTACGTGTTCCCTAACTCTTTCTCGGAGTTCACGGGAGGTTTGACCCACATATTGTAAATTACAACGATTGCAGGTGATGAGATAAATGACCCATTTGGTTCTACATGAAGCATAGAAGTTAATTTCAAAAGACCTGTTATTTACTGAAGAGGCAAAACACTGGCCTAATGTTACTGATTGACAGGCTATACAATTAAAATTGTTACATTTGAAATTTCCCTTCTTATGCAACCAAGTTCTATTGCTATTGATTTTTTGTGTTTGAACCATACTTGGGGACAATCTAGAGCCTAAGGTTTCTGGCTTTCTAGGGACAAATCTGCATTTGCTGATGTATGGTGCCACATCTTGATCATTGTGTAGTAATTTTAAATGTTTCTTCAAGATAGAGACTATCTTTTCATAATGAATAGAGTATGGGGTGCTGAAGACTACAGATTCCTCTGAAAACGAGTTTTTTTGTTGTTTTTGTATAACTATGAGGTTGTTCTTTGCTTCCTCCTCTGCATAATTGTGCATTTTTTCTTTGTATCCCCTCTTTAAAAGTCTAACTTTTAATTCCACAGATTGGTTGAAATATGTATTCTCATCATTAGTGTTCCTTCTTAGGCTGAGGAATTGACTTTTGGGAATGGAATTTAACAAATGGGGGTGGGGGTGGGCTGAGTGAGCATGTAGGATAGTGTTATTAAAGGAAGCAAATTAAACAATAGAAGGAAGAAAGTTGTTTAAAATTGTATTCTCTATCTGAATCGTGAAAGAAAAAAAAATTGGGTTTCAAGTCCCTTTAATCCTGTTAATATCAGTAGCACATGTAGAAAAGATAAACAGGACTCTATTCTGCCTAAGCAAAGTGTGCTAATGTTTTGTACAAATAATAAAAAATACATAAGATGTTGTACACTATTGTTTTCTTATATCCTTCAAAATCACTGGCAGTTTCAGGAGGAGTTGGCTGAATTGGTTAGGTGGTGCCGGGTGATAGGACAGTTGATTTTCATCATCTTCCTCAACCAATTTGACCCAACAATGATATAGAGGCCTATTTATCAAAGGTCTTGCGGACCTGATCCGACAGTGCGGATCAGGTCTGCAAGTCCTCGCTGAATGCGGAGAGCAATACACGCTCCGTATTCAGCATTGCACCAGCAGCTCACAAGACGCAACGCCGTCCCCTGCAGACTCGTGGCCAATCGGCCGCCAACAGGGAGGTGTCAATCAACACAATCGTACTCGATCGGGTTGAATTGTGGCGATTCATGTCCGCCTGCTCAGAGCTTTTTTAGACCGCTGCTTCATAACTGCTGTTTCTGGCGAGTCTGAAGACTCGCCAGAAACACAGCCCTACAAGCTCCATACGGAGCTTGATAAATGGGCCTCATAAAGTAAAATATTGGGGTGCTTTTGCACCCCCATGAGCCTCCCGTAGAGCCAGGCTGGACACAGAACAGTTTTATGAAATATTCCTGTATAAGCAATTTTAAGCAACTTTCTAATTTACTCCTATTATCTAATTTTTCTTCATTTTCTTGCTATCTTTATTGAAAAAGCAGGAATGTGGGGGCGGAGTTTGGCCACGCAGGCGAATGGCTGATTGCTGAAAGAGCTCCTAATCCTCAAAGTGGACAACATACTCTAAAACACTAATGAGACCCTACCAAACTCTCCAAAACCACCATACAGCATAGGTGAACACTCCGGTCCTGCAGTGGACTACAACACACGGAGCTTCATCCAGGCACAAACATTACTGATCAGTGAGACACGCTGCTTGCGGCCTGGAG
Source organism: Bombina bombina (assembly GCF_027579735.1). Classification (NCBI taxonomy): domain Eukaryota; kingdom Metazoa; phylum Chordata; class Amphibia; order Anura; family Bombinatoridae; genus Bombina; species Bombina bombina. The sequence goes on from NC_069505.1 coordinate 504,232,900, forward strand.
CGCAACTGAGCTTCGGGAGCCGCAATATATTGACAGCATAGAGAAATCTGCAGCGTGCCTTTGCCTGACCGGAACATACCCAGCTGGAAATAAAACTAATTTTGGCCGCACTCACCTCAAGCGGTACACCATAACCGGAACGCACTTTTAAGATTTGCAGGGACACGCATGAGAACACCTAACCACGTGGCGACGCCATTGCTAGCTTGAACAGCCCTAATAGAGCAGAGAGCGGTGAAGCTGAAAACCCTCAGTGAGTAAACACACATGCAAATAAAAGTGCCACACTGTAACACGATCACCCATATCACTGGCTGACCCGCATAATAAGCTACTGCCCATACCTCCATGTTCCCGTAATAAGCTCTCTGTATGTGATAACTTGCAGAAGTATCTGCTGATAACAGATCAGTGTATTTTGCTTATTCAAGTTGTTTTATATATCAGGAAAATGTGCATATATATGAGCAGGGGGCCTGATTTGATAACCTCTTATTAGTACTGAAGTTGTTGAGGAAATAAGCTGTATCTCCCTGATAGGACACATCAGTTCATTAATTTGAAGGGACAGTACAAGTACATTTACACAGACTTTTCATTAGTAGTGGGGATGCCTATTAAAAAAATCAATAAGGCTGACAAGAACACAGCTGCCAGACCATTGAACAGATACCTCAAACAGCTAGACACAAATCTCAGCCCACAAACAGAAGATATGGCCCACATGCAAAGCTCACAAGTAATAAAAGATATGCCCCCACAAGTTGCAGAACAATCACAACCTCTAACTAAAGGAGACTTGCGCTATCTGTCATCAAAAGAGGACATACAGGGAGTGCTCCAAGAGATGAGGAGCCTTTTTGGCGATCTTAAAAAAGATATTAATGCCCTAGAAAGCAGAGTTTCTAAAACAGAAACAGAGCAGGGATCACTGGCAACTACAGTGCAATGCAATAGCTTAGAAATACAACAACAACATGCAGATATGCAGGTCCTCTCTGACAAACTTGAGGACCTTGAAAACCGCTGCCGCAGGAACAACATAAGGGTCAGAGGTGTTTCTGAATCTATACACCCGCCTGCAATAGAGGGATACCTGCAGAGTCTCTTTCGAACAATAAAAGACACACCTAACTCCCCAGAGATTGCACTGGAGCGTGCACACAGGGCACTCCGGCCAAAACCACCACCTAAAGGGCCGCCTAGAGACATAATAATTAAATTCCTAAGCTTCAAAGAAAAGGAGGAGATACTTAAATGTGCCAGAGCCAAACAATCCATAACACACGCAGGAGAAAAAATCCAACTTTTTTCAGACCTATCGCCAGTGACACTGCAGAAAAGAAAGGAAATGGGCCATATTACTTCTTTCCTCAGAGAAAATAAAGTGCAATACAGATGGGGATTCCCGGTCTCACTGATGGCGACCCATAACAACAAATCAGCAATCTACAGGCCAGGAGGGGATCCGCAGGCCTTCTATGCTGCTCTTGCAATCAACAATGAAGAAGCCGTTTCTCGGCGGCAAAAGAACTCAGAAGACATCAATACACCTGAGCAGGACTAATGGATACTCTGAGAAGGAAATCTGTCCTTCCAAAGTAATGCTCAGTTGAGAATATTAGGCTCATGTCTGTAGTTGGAATTTACTAAAGGTTTTGACAAAAAAGGGACCCAGTTCTCTAAGGCCCCCTTGGTCATCAACCACATCAGCTAGCCCCCACTGTTTAATATTGAGGGCCACAATGACTTGACCTCTCCTAGGATGTCCCATTGTTTAAGGAAGGTTTGAAATTGTTATCTTAATAAGTTAAAGTTCAGTTTGGTTTTATATATGTTCTGTGCTTCAGGATCTAACCATGTAATTGCAAACTTCCCCTTTTACTTACCATTCCCTCTCTATTCCAACCCCATTCCCATCCCAATCTTTCCTAACCTTCCATTCCATAAATAAAAATAACGAAGGGCTTCCCTTGTGGGCAGCTTCCCGCAAAAACTGTTCCAAGAGACAATCTATATTAGACTCCGAGGCCCATCCCGTACCACGTTGTGAAAGCATCTAAATATGGTTGTACAAATGTCTCCTCAATATGTCTCAGACATTACCCCCCTAATTTACAACCTAGCACAGACCAGTTAATTTTAGAGCATTCTCCTTTTCCCTTCTTTGATTAGACCAATGCGTTAGGGTTTCTGTAAACACATATAATTAAAAGTTGTCCACTTTGGGGATACTACCCCAATTGACACTAATTTGTTTATTTCGCTCTCCTTGACTTGCTCATTTCGGTATCTAAAAGATATCTCTTTAATAAGGAAGGCTATTGTTTCATTTACAAAATACACTTATTCTGCCCTTTGTGTCAGGCAGATAATTATCTAAAGAGCAATAAAATCCTGGTTACCTCCTTCTTCCTAATCTCGCTTCTCTCCCCTCTGCACATACTAGAACCCCACTTTACCAACCTTAATCTCTAACTTCTCTCCCTTTCCTTTTCTATATTCCCCCCCCCTTTTTTTTTTTTTTTTTCTCTCCCTCTCCTCTAGAATGGATCCGAGGAAGAGCAGATTTGGATCCCATGACCTCACTCTCGTTTCAATAAACGCAAAGGGACTAAACAGTCCAAGTAAGAGATCAATCGCCCTTAAAGAATTTAAACGCTTAAATAGCCAAATTGTTTTCATACAGGAAACTCATTTCCGGAGAGGTAGAGAGCCAAAATGGACAGACAATGCATACACCTCCTCCTACTTTTCATCCGGCCCTGGGTATATTAATACACAAAACAGTTCCAATCAGTGTCGCCCATGTTGAAAAAGACCCCGAGGGTCGTTACTTATTAATACAAGGCACTTTATACACCCATCCTATTACGCTAGCGTGCATATACGCACCAAACACAGCTCAACACCAGTACGTAAAGCGTGTTACCAAGATATTACTAGACCACTCCAAAGGCCCCATGTTTGTAGCAGGAGACTTGAATCTTCCACTAGATCCACTTCTTGACACATCTAACGGATCGTCCAATATCCCCCGCAGAACCACCAAAAGCGTAAGGGCGTCTCTCGCCGATGTTCAACTCCACGACATGTGGAGAACACTACACCCAACAGACCGTGACTATACATACTTCTCCTCCCCACACGACAATTACTCACGCATCGACTATTTCTTCACAGACTCTATAGGACTTGACTTGACAGCGGACTGTGAGATAGGTAACATTACATGGTCCGATCATGCACCTGTGATATGCAATGTGACATGGCCTGACATTCCCCCAACAACATATATTTGGAGATTGGACGATTCCTTACTAGAATTGCCACCTATAGCTGAAGACATAGGCAAGTCCCTAACTGAATACTTCTCACTCAATGATCCCACGAGTACCTCTTTGCCAAATACTTGGGAGGCACACAAGTGTGTTATCCGCGGTGTATTTCTCAAACACAAAGCAAGATTGATTAGATCACACAGGGAAAAACACACACATCTGCTGACCGTAATCGCAGATTTAGAGGCCAAACATAAACACAAACCATCTGACAAAACAATCAAAAACGACATCACAAGGGCTAAGCTAGACCTCAAAAATCATCTCATGTCAGCTCACCACAGACGACTGCTCTTTACTAAGCAGCAGTACTATGAGGGGGGCAATAAGCCAGGCAAGCTGCTAGCTAGATCGATCCGTAGATCACAGCTCAAAGCCTATATACATCATCTAAAAGCAAAGGATGGCACCAAGCTTGAGGGCAGTAAACAAATCGCAGGGGCCTTTAGCACCTACTACAGCAAACTTTATAACTTGTCCAACAACACAAACGGGACGCGGACTGTAGACCCATCTCCTATTACGGAAAATCAAATTGACGAATACCTCTCTGACCTGGACTTGCCCCAATTAGATAACGTAGATTCGGACACCTTGGATGCCCCTATTACCCTGGAGGAATTGACTGACGCAATTAGAGATCTCCCCAAGGGGAAATGTCCGGGTCCTGATGGACTCACTCCTAGATACTACAAGGCATTTCTTCCTATGCTAGCCCCAAGTCTAATCCAATTATTTAATAATCTACGCGAATGCCCCAGACTGTTGAAATCTATGCTAGAGGCACACATTACGTTTATTCCTAAACCGGGTAAGGAACCCACTGCCCCAGAAAACTTTAGACCTATATCCTTACTAAACACAGACATTAAACTACTAGCTAAAATTCTGGCAAAACGTCTTAACAAATTCTTACCAAACTTAATTTCTCCAGAACAAGTGGGATTCATCCCGGGTCGGGAGGCACGCGACAACACCACCAAGGTCTTACAACTGATAAACTATGCAAGAGTTGAAGGTGTGCCTATGGCCCTCTTCTCGACTGACGCAGAGAAGGCCTTCGACCGGGTCGGATGGCCTTTTCTGCGTCAAGTGATGCGATCAATGAATTTCGGAGAGAGTTTCATGAACATGGTGTTCTCGCTATACTCCGACCCGGGAGCCCGTGTGAGGGTGAACGGCACGCTTTCAGAGCCGTTCAAAATAACAAATGGAACCAGACAGGGGTGCCCCCTTTCTCCACTACTGTTCTCCCTAACCATAGAGGCCCTAGCTCAGAAGATTCGGCGAAATGACAAAATTACAGGGATCCAAATGGGCGACATTGAACATAAACAGGCACTCTACGCGGACGACATTCTTTATACACTCACGAACATACACACATCGGTTCCCGAACTCCTTGGGGAGCTAAATAAATACGGAAGGGTCTCAAATTTCCATTTAAATCTGGGGAAATCGGAATTACTCAATATTAGCGCCCCTCAAGAACACATAGATATGCTTCGAGACACACATCATATCCCAATATCCACAACAAAACTAAAATACCTAGGTATTTATATTCCTCAAAAATACCAAGACATATTCAAAGTAAACTACTTGAAGTTGAAACAGGACATCACTAATGATCTCTCGTCCTGGAAGAACAAGCCACTTTCTTGGCTTGGCAAAATAGGGGTCATTAAAATGAACGTGCTACCGCGCATTCTATATATCTTGCAAACTATTCCGATCTCCCTACCGGAAGACTACATCCCACAAATGCAGAGGTTGTTAGAACAGTTTGTATGGTCTGGCACTAGACCCAGAATACCGCGTAGGACCATGTACCTCCCTAGGGATAGGGGGGGACTGGGTTTCCCCGACCTGAAAGCTTATAAACGGGCCATAGCCCTGCAACATATTGTAGAATGGTCACAAAATGGAAATCATAAGTTGTGGGTTAGAATAGATAGCCATATTCTGGGAGTTAACAATGTAGGCACATTAGCCTGGATACCCTCGACACAGCGCCCCAGAGTCCTAAACAAATACCCTATACTGAAAGACGTGTTAACTGAATGGGACAGGGTGGCCTTGTCCTCTGTCCACATTACACGAGGACTATCACCTTTGTTGCCCATACTGGAAAACCCTGCTCTACCATATCACAAATTGGGATCTAGATTACGCACCCCCTACACTTTGAAAGAGGGATGTCTCTTTAACGCTATAGAAAACGGGGGATTTAAAACTCAGAATCAAATGAAAGAAATAAATGACACCATATTCACCTCATGGCTGAGATATAATCAATTAGTACATTACATAACACATCTTAAATGTAAAGACCAACTGACCAGAGATCCCACTCCATATGAACGATTATGTATCGCAAATACTCCTCAGAGACGACTAATATCCCTCATTTACAAATTACTACTGACTAGCCCTGACACCCCACCTCCTACGTACATAGTGTCATGGCATGGGGAGCTTGGCGTGGAGCATACTCATGAGGAGTGGCTTCGGGCATTCTCCTTAACTAGGCGATCATCGGTATCGGCTACCGTACAAGAGATACACCTAAAATTACAATGTAGATGGTATTACACCCCAAATAGCATTCATCGCCTCTTCCCCAGAGCCAGCCCCTTGTGCTGGAGAGGTTGTGGCGAACTCGGGACGCTCACTCATATTTGGTGGTCATGCCCGCGCCTGGGAAACTTTTGGTCGGAGGTGATGGGGAGAATCTCTGAGATCGTGGAGGTGGAGGTCCCCATGTCCCTTGAAACCCTGCTTTTTTTAAACATCCCAAAACTTAAAAATACATACTATCGACCTTTGCTATTAATAATGCTCACAGGAGCTAAGCGTTTGATCCCCAAAAAATGGAAATCGCCTGATGTTCCTACATCGAGTGATTGGCAGTCTTCAGTGTCCGACTTACTTGCACTAGAAAAGCTACACTTTCTTAAAATAAGCCAAGTGGCAAACTACGAAATGATAATGGAGAAATGGAACAGTTCCCTAGTATAATCGAGTTAAATCCATACAGATAATACGACTTAACAGTGTAGCCCCTTCCACAAATTTGAATTATTTTTTATTTATTTTTTTTTCTCATTTTCCTTTCCTCATTTCCTCTCCCCTCCCCCCCCTCTTCTTCCCTATGTGCTGCTCTTCTACGTTCTTTTCCCCCCTCTCTCCCTGCCCTGCTCTCGCTCTTATTATTAATAGTTACCCATTTTGCGTATTGGGTTAGAGAATAAGTAATACTCTGCTTAACCAGGATTTTGTTATATGTTATTATCAATTATATTTGTTTGAAAATTTTTTGACAAAAACCAAGCTATTGTAGGTACGTCGTTGCTGACTAAAATTGAACCGTGTACTCATGTTTGTAACATACGTCTTGCATGACGTGCCTAACTTATGTATTGTTGTTTATTTTCGTACAATAAAGCTTGTTTATAATAAAAAAAAAAAAAAGAAATAAAGGTTAAACCATTTGCTGTCAAGGGAAAAAAAAAAAAAAAAAAAGCAGGAATGTAAAGCTTAAGAGCCGGCCAATTGTTGGTTCAGAATCTGGGTTACGCTTGCTTATTGGTTGGCTGAATGTAGTCACCAATCAGCAAGCACTATCCAAGGTGCTGAACCTAAGCTTTATATTCCTGATTTTTAAATAAAGATACCAAGAGAACAAAGATACATTTATAATAGGAGTAAATTAGAAAGTTACTAAATAATCCAATCCAAAATCAGATAAGATACAAAGGGTGCGCCAATTAAAACATGTATGCTATATACGTGACGAAAGTGCACAAAATATTGTGTACAGTTAATTATATTAAATATATATACAAGTAATGTTACTATAAAAAGTATAAATATATAATTGATGTGTGCAAATATATTATAAGTGAAAACACAATTAATCCAGTGCAATATAATATCCAGTGCAATGTGAATGGATCGTGACTCTCAAATATACAAATCACAAAAGTGCATAATAAATAAAAAAATAAAATATATATATATATATATATATATATATATATATATATATATTCAATATCATACGACCCAATATAGTCCAGCTCAGATAGATGGATTTGCAAGAGAAAGTTTCTTGATATACATAAAGATTCTTTTTCTTAGGTGATTCTGACGGAATATCCAATGGAAGATGAGTAGGCAGCTCTCTTGATAGAACAAAAACAGCAAACAGGCTCCTAAATGATAGGAAGATACAGAGGCGCCAAATAGTGTGATAACGTAGGCACAATCAATAAAATGAAAGGTGAGCAGAAGACGGGTACTCACAAACTAATTTGCACATCCAGTGCAATAATCAGCGGGCCGAGGCTTCAGAGCCGCTCGGTAAACGCATACCACTCGAGGGATCAGCTGGGCCAAATGCAGGGGATGTCCAGAGCCAACACTCCAAAAGATCACCTAGGATACACCTCAGGAGTGTTACAAGGGCTGGAATAGTCGAGCTGCAGCTGCACAGGAATCACACTGTAAAGCAGAAATCTCAGAGACTCAACGAGCTGAGGCAATATAGCCAACAAAAACAAAACTTTCCAGGATAATAACAATATCAACAGAATGCATGGGCTCAAACGGAGCCTGCTGCAAAACACGAAGACTACAAGGTGGAGCAACAGGTTTGAGTACAGGTCTGATTCTAGTCAGAGCCTTAAAGGATTGCACGTCCAGAAGATCAACTAATCTCGTGCAACAAGACCAATAGATCTGGCCCTTCAAAGAGCTGGCAGATAGCCCCTTCTCCAAGCCGTCTTGGAGAAAAGATAAAATTCTAGCAACCTTCACTTTGTGCCATGGAAAACTGCGTTCCTCACACCAGTTTAGATAAGTCCTCCACACCTTATGGTAGATGCGTCGAGTAACTGGCGTACATGCCTGAATCAAAGTGTCTATGACACTATTGTAGAATCCTCTCTTGGACAGGATTAAAGGTTCAGTTTCCACACAGTCAGCCTCAGAGAATCTAGGTTTTGGTGTAAGAATGGGCCCTGAATTATAAGGTCCTTCCGATAAGCTAACCTCCAAGGAGGAGACAATGTCATTCTCACCAGATCAGGTCCTTCGAGGCCAGGATGACGCTATTAGAATTACCGGGGCTTGCTACTGTTTGATGTGAGCCACTACACAAAGGAGCAGAACCAATGGAGGAAAGAGATATATGAGACTGAACTTCCATGGAACCGCCAACGCATCTATTATATCTGCTTGAGGATCCCTCAATCTTGACCCGTACCTGGGTAGCTTGGCATTTAGACGAGAGGCCATTAAAACAATCTCTGGCATTCCCCATCTGAGACAAATCTCTGCAAATCTCTGCAAACACCTCAGGGTGGAGAGACCATTCTCCTGGGTGAAAGGATTGCCTACTGAGGAAATCCGCTTCCCAGTTGTCCACTCCCGCAATGTAGATAGCTGACAGAAGACAGCTCTTAGTTCCAGAATGTTGATCGGAATGGAAGTTTCTTCCTGAGATTAAAGCCCCTGAGCCTTCATGGGACCCCAGACAGCTTCCCAGCCTGAGAGGCTGGCATCCGTAGTCACAATCTCCCAGGACGGTCTCAAGAAGCACGTGCCTATCAAAAGGGGATCTTGACAAAGCCACCAAGAGAGAGAGTCTCTTGTTAGGTTGTCCAAAACAATCATCTGAGACAGATCTGAATGATCACCGTTCCATTGTCTCAGCATTCATAGTTGTAGAGGTCTGAAATTAAATCGGGCAAAAGGAATAATGTCCATACAGGATACCATAAGTCCAATCACATGCATGCACTGGGCCACTGAAGGTCTTGGAGTAGCCTGGAGAGAGAGGCAACTCGACATTGTTTGGAACGTCTTTGTTGGAATGTCTTTGTGGACTGAGTCTATGACAGTGCCCAGAAAAAACACTCTGGTACTGGGAACCAAAAGAACTCTTTTCTAGGTTTATCTTCCATCCATAAGACCAGAGAAGATTCAGAAGAATTTCCGAGTGTGCTTCTGCCAAAAGGAAAAGATGGAGCCTGAACCAAGATATCGTCCAGGTAAGGAGCTACCGCAATACCTTGAGATCTGGCTATGGCTAGAAGAGCGCCCAGAACCTTTGTATATATCCTGGGAGCAGTAGCTAAGCCAAATGACACAGCTATAAACTGGAAATGCTGATCCAGAAACACAAATCTCAGGAACTGAAAGTGATCTTGATGAATCGGGACGTGCAGGTATGCGTCCTTCAGATCTATTGTAGTCATGAATTGTCCCTCCTGTATTAGAGGGAGAATCAATCTGATGGTCTCCATTTTGAAGGAAGGGACTCTGAGAAATTTGTTGAGATACTTTAAGTCTAAAATTGGTCAGAAAGTTCCCTCCTTCTTGGGAACCACGAAGAGGTTGGAATAGAACCCTAGTCCTCTTTCCGAGGCGGGCACCGGGACTATTACTCCCAAGGAAGATAGATCCCAGACACAATATATAAAGGCTGTCCTCTTCTCTGGTCTTGAAGATATCCTGGATATCATTAAGCCTGATAAAACAGCTATGTTTTAGATTTAAAACACGTTGCTAATTTTATATTTTTATTATAGTAAGCTTACCACTTACTGCCAAACAATAATTTGCCTATTTTCCACCATCCTGAATGGAATAATAGACATTTGGGAAACAATTATTTGGATCTACCCCACTACTGTTGGTGATTTGCGAGAGGCTGGTCTGCTGGATGACTGTAAGATTCCAGTCTGTGACATTTGCAACAAGAGGGGTGCTTCCTCACATGTGAGTGATTTTCCTAAATACCTTTGCACTTTACCACAAGAGTACATGCAATACTAGGCCACGTGGCGCTTCTGTTTTTCTTCATCCTCCATAGATCCCGGAGAGGAGGAACCTGCCCCTGGGAGGGTGAGACTTGAATCCTATTCTGTATCCTTAAGATACAACATCTAACACCCAAGGATCCTGTACATCCTGAAACCAGGCATCTGAGAAAAGAGACAGTCTGCCCCTACTCGATCGGGGGCCGTCCCTTCATGCATATTTGTTATCTGCAGGCTTCTTAGTCTGCTTGGACTTGTTCCAAGTCTGGGAAGGTTTCCAAGTACCCTTGGACTGATCGGGCTTGGAAGATGATTGATTTCTTTGGGGATTGTCTGAATGAAAAGAACGGAAATTGAAATCTTGGATCTGTTCTTCTTGTCCTGGGGGAGGAAAGCACCTTTTCCCCCCAGTTACAGTACAAATGATGGAGTACAATCCTGGACCAAATAAAATCTTCCCCTTAAATAGAATAGAAAAAGAGTCTGGACTTAGAGGTCATATCTGCTGACCAAGATTTCAACCAGAGGGCCCTGCAAGCTAGGACCGCAAAACCTGAAGCTTTGGAATTCAGTCAAATAATCTGCATGTTCGCATCACAGATAAAGGAATTGGCAATTTTCAAATCCTTAATTCTATCTTGAATCTCCCCAAGAGGGTATTTCACTTCAATAAGCTCTGACAGAGAGTCACACCAATAGGTAGCTGCCCGCGGCGACCACTGCTGCAGGCTGAAAAAGATATCCCATATGTTGAAACATCCTCTTTAAATAACTCTCCAATTTTTTGTCCATAGGTTCCCTGAAAAAAGAGCTATCCTCTAGGGGAATTAGCGATCGTAGCAATGGCTCCATCCACCTTAGGGATGGAACCGCACAATTCCAGATGAGACTCGGGAACTGGAAATAATCTCTTAAAAGGTGGAAGAAGAGGAGAATGGAGTTCCAATCCTCTCCCATTCAGAATAAATAATTTTCGCCATGTGAAGGTCTGTGGAGCATTCTTATCTTCATAGACTCTATCTAGTTTCAGAATTTTTGGTTCCTCAGGGAGCTTGTCTTCAGGAACCTCTAAAGTAGATAAAACTTCCTTTAAAAGAAAGTGCAGATATTCAATCTTAAATCTAAAAGAGGGTTCCTCAGCAGGAGTCGGCTTAACCTCAGAAATCTCTGACAGTTCGCCCTCTGAAGCTACCGAGGTTAATTCATCCTCAGAGAGCTGAGACACACTAGCTAAGTCAGATTAAAAGTTAGATAAATCTAAGTTTGTAGAGCTATGTTTGACCTTTCTCTTACATTTTCCAGATAGTAGTGATAAAGTGGATAGAGGGTTGGCGCTTACTAAAAAATCCTGTGAGCCTGGTGGATGGGGGAAACTACTCCTCCTCAGTAGTTTGGGTAGAGAACAAAGTTAAGAGTTTGGATTTCCACTGGCGCTTATATATTTAAGCTAGGATTTATGCTACCATTATATGTGTAACTTATCTAAGTGAGATATTATAAGTGATTCTGATTTTTATCAGGTGAAAAAACAATAGTGTCTAAGTGTCTCAGACAGCGGATATTTAGGATTTAGATCCTATGTGTTGACTGGTATAAAATATTCTCTTAATATTTTATGTTGTATAAAAATATTACTACTCTGTAATTACAGATGAAGTGGATAGTGTTCGTGAATAGGTTATGAAGAGTAAATAAGTGTAAGTGAAGCTAGTGACGATCAAATTAGCAGTGATTAGAAATGGATATAACTATATCCAAATAATAAAGAAAGATGTAGAAGTGTTAAAACTGTTTTATTAAACTAAATTTACTGTCAACAATAAAACTTTAGGATAAACTAAAAATATATAGGCAAATAAAACAAATAAAAGCAAATAAAACAAGGGACGTCTCCCTATGAGTTTTTTCTCAGTAAGTCGAGTGACTTGACAATATATGGTCTCTGAATATGACTTGATAAACAAAAAATGCCACCTTGGGATTAAAGCAAGCTGTAAGGTACCTTACAAATGTCTGTTGGGAATCGTATTAGTGCCGATGTTCTGTGAGCTTCCTTCTCAGTTTTGTTCCTTCGCGGCTTAACGTGAGATAACAAACAAGCCTCCGTTCCTGATTGGTGGTTAGGGGTCACACCTCTCTTAGGATAGGCTGTGACTGTGCACGCTGGATGTTTAGCGTGTTCCGATGTAAGTAATCTTTTGCAAGATGTTTGAACTGCAGCTGTGAAAAACTTTTTTCTTCTGCACTTTGGTGTGCGGTGTTGGGGATCCACTGTTAGAAAGAAAAGCTGTGCTCCACTTTCTCACTGTTCAGATCCTTGGTCCTCCTTGTGGTTTTGGCTCCTGAATCCTCCTGATCAGAGCGAATGGGAAATCCTGGTAATCTTTGGTGCTGTTCAGATCCGCAGAGGTCCGGTCTTTAAGAAACAGTAAGCCTAGTGTTTTGTTGCTGTGCATTACCTTGAGCCTTGCACTGGATTACACTTGTGTGAAACTAATCCTGTGACTAACCTCTTTATTCTGCTAGGGTAAAAAACTCTGTAGCTTCCTGCAGTGATACCGGAACCTACCTTTAAAACAACTGTTTCTTAAAGACCGGACCTCTGCGGATCTGAACAGCACCAAAGATTACCAGGATTTCCCATTCGCTCTGATCAGGAGGATTCAGGAGCCAAAACCACAAGGAGGACCAAGGATCTGAACAGTGAGAAAGTGGAGCACAGCTTTTCTTTCTAACAGTGGATCCCCAACACCGCACACCAAAGTGCAGAAGAAAAAAGTTTTTCACAGCTGCAGTTCAAACATCTTGCAAAAGATTACTTACATCGGAACACGCTAAACATCCAGCGTGCACAGTCACAGCCTATCCTAAGAGAGGTGTGACCCCTAACCACCAATCAGGAACGGAGGCTTGTTTGTTATCTCACGTTAAGCCGCGAAGGAACAAAACTGAGAAGGAAGCTCACAGAACATCGGCACTAATACGATTCCCAACAGACATTTGTAAGGTACCTTACAGCTTGCTTTAATCCCAAGGTGGCATTTTTTGTTTATCAAGTCATATTCAGAGACCATATATTGTCAAGTCACTTGACTTACTGAGAAAAAACTCATAGGGAGACGTCCCTTGTTTTATTTGCTTTTATTTGTTTTATTTGCCTATATATTTTTAGTTTATCCTAAAGTTTTATTGTTGACAGTAAATTTAGTTTAATAAAACAGTTTTAACACTTCTACATCTTTCTTTATTATTTGGATATAGTTATATCCATTTCTAATCACTGCTAATTTGATCGTCACTAGCTTCACTTACACTTATTTACTCTTCATAACCTATTCACGAACACTATCCACTTCATCTGTAATTACAGAGTAGTAATATTTTTATACAACATAAAATATTAAGAGAATATTTTATACCAGTCAACACATAGGATCTAAATCCTAAATATCCGCTGTCTGAGACACTTAGACACTTTTGTTTTTTCACCTGATAAAAATCAGAATCACTTATAATATCTCACTTAGATAAGTTACACATATAATGGTAGCATAAATCCTAGCTTAAATATATAAGCGCCAGTGGAAATCCAAACTCTTAACTTACATTTTCCAGAGACAGGCAAGACACTCAAGGCCACGGACACAGCAGATTGTAACTGCGTAGTAAAGTCAGCTGGAAAAAAAAAAACCTCCTGTAGGAGGATTAGGCATGTCGTGGGGAACTGCATGTGAAAGAGGGATCAAACCAGGTTTTGGAGTGAGGGTAGGCATCTCCTGGACAACTGAGTCCTGAGAGGTAGATGGCTCAGAAGGGCTAAATTTATTAGAAGGGCTAACATTCTTTGCTCCCTTTTTAGCCTTAAGAACATCACCTAGGCAATTGGAATAGAGTTGTGCAGGGGGGCATACTAAGATCGCTTTGCAATACAGGCAGTTATTTGAAATAGTCACTATGGAACCCACTAGATGGTTAATATCAGAGTCCTCCATCATTTGAGATTATTCCCACACAGGATAGAAAAATATAGAAATACGTGGCACCTCTATCCCACACAGCAGACCGGATTGGATCGCTAATGCAGAAATAAAGTGCACCCAATAACGTGGTACGCAATAGGAGCCGCCCTGCTAACTAAGAAAGCGCGTGGAAACAATAAAAACTGTGCAACAGTTAAACAAAAGTAAAAGGCTTTGACTTAGAGTTCCAATGTCTAATAATGCCCTGATCCACAAACGTACCCAGACCTTTCACAAGTGCTCCCAAAGTTAAAGCAGCCCTAAGTCCTCAACTGTTCCCTCTCATCTCCAGGCATAAGGAGAATTGAAAACCCCTGATCCCATAGAGGGTTATGTCACAGGGGTTTTCAATTTATGTGTCACACTTATGTGTCACACTGTGACCAAACGGAGTCCTGTAAAACCTTAGGGGAAAAATGAGCTCTACTAGGGACTATCCCCTAATAAATAAAAAAAAAAGACTTGCCCTTCAAGATCGATCTTGCTGTGGAACAGACCCAGCCTTTCATGTTGTGACAATCCACTTTGGAAACTCTGACAGGGACCTGAGAAACAAAGGGAAGACAGTGTAACTCACTGGTTCCCCAGGAGCTGTTAGATCAATAGTCTAGATGTAATCACAGAAAAACTTTCTCTGTATTTCCAGACTCTAACTCTCATCAACCCTCTCACTGAGAGATTTACATGACTACTTCAAACTCCAGTCCTCTCTTGAAGGGAAAATACCCATTAAAGGACTATCTTCTTTCTTTATCACTTCTCTGCCATCCTCCTCTAGTTATGAAAGGCAAAGAATGACTGGGGAATGGGGGAAGTGGGAGGGATATTTAAGCCTTTGGATGGGGTGTCCTTGCCTCCTCCTGGTGGCCAGGTGTTGTTTTTCCCATCAGTAAGGAATGAAGTCGTGAACTCTCCCTGCCTTTGGAAAGAAAGGTTAACTTGACTAGACTGTCCCTTTAAAACCAATTAGCATCTTGTATGATCTAATTGTTTTTAATAGCCAAACTCCACGCATCATTTGCCTTATTTGAAGGAGCCCATCTGAGTTTGAGTCCGGCTAGCCAGTGTCATTATGTTAGTATAAAGTGTTTGTTTTGCAGTTGTCATCAGCTAAAGCCAATAAGGGCAAGATATTTAGCAGGGTAAGCAACAAGAAGTCTGCCGTGTGCATTTCCAGCTCTGGGAATTACAAAATTATTAACTTACAGGAAAAGGGTGCAATATAAATAATACAAGTATATTGCAAAGTTGTTTTGCTATGAATAACTTAACATTTTATATAAATATCCCAATATGTTTAATGTTCATGTAAGGCAAGATGTTTTGGGTCCCAGGTCACATGTGCTGTGCTGACCTACTATTATAAACTTAAAGGGACACTGAACCCAATTTTTTTCTTTTGGGAATCAGATAGAGCATGCAATTTTAAGCAACTTTCTAATGTACTCCTATGATCAAATTCATTCATTCTTGTGGTATCTTTATTTGAAATGCAAGAATGTAAGTTTAGATGCCGGCCCATTTTTGGTGAACAAACTGGGTTGTTCTTGCTGATTGGTGGATAAAATTCATCCACCAATAAACAAGTGCTTTCCATGGTACTGAACCAAAAACATAGCTTAGATGCCTTCTTTTTCAAATAAAGAAAGCAAGACAACTAAGAAAAATTGATAATAGGAGTAAATTAGAAAGTTGCTTAAAATTGCATGCTCTATCTGAATCACAAAAGAAAAAAATTGGGTTCAGTGTCCCTTTAAGGTATTTCTTAAGTTTTCTGTGAACTATATGATAGCTTAATTGTCTGCATATATTCCAATCTATTCACCTATATTTTCATCTTTTTTTAAATAAATCATTTTATTGCATCTCAGTAAGTTTGAGTTTCTGGTCAATTATTCTGCACCACTCACAAAGAATCCTTAGTTGTAGTCTATATAACTCAACTTAAAGGGACAGTGAACCCAAACTTTTCTTTCGTGATTCAGATAGAGCATGCAATTTTAAACAATTTTCTAATTTACTCCTATTATCAATTTTTCTTCGTTCTCTAGCTTTCTTTATTTGAAAAGGAAGGCATCTAAGCTATATTTTGGTTCAGTACCATGGAAAGCACTTGTTTATTGGTTGGTAAATTTACCCACCAATCAACAAGAACAACACAGTGTGTTTACCAAAAATGGGCCGGCATCTAAACTTTCATTCTTGCATTTCAAATAAAGATACCAAGAGAATGAAAAGAATTTGATAATAGGAGTAAATTAGAAAGTTGCTTAAAATTGCATGCTCTATCTGAATCACGATAGAAAAAAATTGGGTTCATTGTCCCTTTAAGTTCTCTGGAAACAGCCTTAAAGGGACATAGACTCCAAATTTTCTTTAATTATTTAAATTGAGCGCACAATTTCAAGCAACTTTATAATTTAGTTATGCTATCAAATTTGTTTAATTCTTTTGGTATCCTTTGTTGAAAGAGAAGCAGTGAACTGCTGGGAGCTAGCTGAAACCATGGGGTGACAAAATGCATAAATGTTCAATGTTCAGACATCAATCAGCAGTTGGCTCCAATTACTGCATTGTTGTTTCTCAACCTACCTAAATATGCTTTTCAACAATGGATCCCAAATAGACTGGGAGGTGGTAACAAAACCAAACCTGCATTCCTGGCCAGTAGCAAGATACACCGGCATCAGGTGGAGAGACTGATGTTTGATAATATTTACAAGCAGATATGAATGGCTGAGAGATCCAACTTATCATAAATCCTTACTGGGGTACTGCAAAAAGACACAGTAAAAAGCAAGAGAAAAGGGTAAGAAAGTGAAGACGAACAAAGTTGGTAACGGAACGCTCTCATATGCATTAGATCAGGTCAAAGGCCATCAGCATGCTAAGTTTCATGTAAATACATAAGGGATTAAAGGCCCAAGTTATCATGTATAACGGTGCAGCTACTAACTTAACTACTAAACATGACTTAACATAAATAAACACAGATTGTGGGTGAAAGACCGCAAACGGTCATGTTTATTCAACATGACAACTGGTTAACCGACTGTTAACTGGGATGGCGGCACATTGAGTCACTGGTCTACTCAAGTTAAACAAGAGGTCAAGGCCCCAACCGGACTGTGCAACGGAGTCCCTCTGTGCTCCGCCCACTACAATGACACTAAGGGACCTGCAGGGAGTTCACGTGACCCGGCTACTCGAGAAGGACACCATAGGCACACACATAGTAGGCCCTTCCTTTTAGCTTGGCCTTCACAACACCCTATTTAATTGTCCTAAGATGGAAACAAGGGGCCAAGACCTCCCACCACTAGAGTGTACCTTCTCTCTCCCTTAATGGGACCCCCGTGGGGATGGCCACTGAAGTTGACTCCCAGCAGGGAGGGAATAAATTAAACACATGTGCTTACAAAAACCTAGCTTGAATAACCCTACCCTTGCCGTGTTACCCCTAAAGCAGCCTATATGGGAGCCGTAAGACCCAAGCCGCCATCCGTATTAAGGGAGGGAGGGAGGAAGGGAGGGAAAAAACTAAATTTATGCTTACCTGATAAATGTATTTATTTCCGGATATGGTGAGTCCACAACATCCTCAATTATTAGTGGGAACATCACTCCTGGCCAGCAGGAGGAGGCAAAGAGCACCACAGTCAAGCTGTTAAGTGTCACTCCCCTACACATAAAACCCAGTCATTCGACCAAAGGGAAATGGAAAAAAGGAACAACACAAAGGTGTAAAGGTGCCTGAGGTTTTGTCAAAATAACTGTCTTAAATAAAAGGGTGAGATCATGGACTCACCATATCTGGAAATAAATAAATTTATCAGGTAAGCATAAATTTAGTTTTTTTCCGTAAGATATGGTGAGTCCACAACGTCTTCAATTACTAGTGGGAACCAATACCCAAGCTAGAGGACACAGATGACAAGTGAGGGATAACAAGACAGGCAGGCCTAAACAGAAGGCACCACCGCTTGAAGAACCTTTCTCCTAAAAGAAACCTCAGCCAAGGCAAAAGTATCAAATTTGGAAAATTTGGAAAAAGTGTGCAGAGCGGACAAAGTTGCAGCCTTGCAAATCTGTTCCACAGAAGCTTCGTTTTTGAAAGACCAAGAAGAGGAGACAGCCCTTGTGGAATGAGCCGTAATTCTCTCAGGGGGCTGCTGACCAGCAGTCTCATAAGCAAAACAAATTATACTTCTAAACAAAAGAGAAAGAGAAGTAGCAGTAGCTTTCTGACCCTTATGCTTTCCAGAGAAACAAACAAACAGGGCAGAGGACTGGTGAAAATCCTTAGTCGTCTGCAGGTAGAATTTTAGAACACACACAACGTCCAAGTTGTGTAACAAATGTTCCTTATGAGAAAATGGATTAGGTCATAGAGAAGGAACAAAAATTTCCTGATTAATATTTCTATCCGAAAATACCTTCGGAAGAAAACCCAACTTAGTACGAAGAACTGCTTTATCAGCATGAAAAAAAAGGTAAAGTGAATCATACTGCATAGCCATGAGTTCCAAGACTCTCGGAGCAGAAGAGATAGCAACAAGAAACAAAACCTTCCAAGATCACAACTGTATATCTATGAAATGCATAGGCTCAAGCCAACAGACTTAAACACAGACCGGATTCTGACCAGATCCTGACAAAAAGATTGAACATCTGACACATCTGCCAGATGCTTATATAACAAAATAGATAGTGCAGAAATCTGACGTTTCAGAGTACTAACTGACAATCCCTTCTCCAGACCTTCCTGGAGAAAAGACAGAATTCTAGGAATCCTGACCCTACTCCAAGAGTAGCCCTTGGATTCACACCAATAAAGGTATTTACGCCATACCTTATGCTAAATCTTTCTAGTAACAGGCTTACTAGCCTGTATCAATGTCTCAATGATTGAGAAAAACCACGCTTAGACAGGACTAACCGTTCAATCTCCAAGCAGACAATTTCAGAGAAACAAGATGTGGATAGAAAAATGGACCCCGAGTTAGAAGGTCCTTCCTCAGAGGCAACCTCCAAGGTGGAAGAGATGACATCTTCACTAGGTCTGCATACCAGATCCTTCAAGCCCACGCAGGGGTTATTAGAATTACTGATGCTCTCTCCTGCTTGATACGAGCAATAACTCATGGAAGGAGAGCAAACGGAGGAAACAGGTATGCTAGACTGAAATCCCAAGGAACCGCCAAAGCATCTATCAGGGCGGCCTGCGGATCCCTTGACCTTGAACCGTACCTTTGAAGCTTGGCGTTCTGCTGAAACGCCATCAGATCCAACTCCAAGGAGCAGAAACCTTACTATCTAAATCCAGCAGACTAACTAGCTGCACAACATACAGTTTCTACTTGCAAAGAAAGCGCACAAGAAAAACACAGCTCGCTCAGACTAAGCCAGCCCTCCGGCTGCTGTAATACTGAAAGGACCAGCAAACTAGTTAAAAACACACAGAGCCATAAATATACCCTCTCCTGTTACCCAGCAGGCTAGTTAATACCAAACCAAGCCTGATACAGTGACAGAACACACAATCCCATAGAAATAAAAATGATTAGAGACACTGAAACTGTAATTGTAAACCTCTTGAGTGTTACATTCCTGTAAAGAGAATAAGGAGCCAGATACAATTAAATTTATGCTTACCTGATAAATTTGTTTCTTTCTTGACACGGTGAGTCCATGGATCATCATAATTACTATTGGGAATATCACTCCCGACCAGCAGGAGGAGGCAAAGAGCACCACAGCAAAGCTGTTAAATACCACTCCCCTTACCCACAACCCCCAGTCATTCGACCAAAGGAAAAGGAGAAAGGAAGTAATATAAGGTGCAGAGGTGCCTGAGGTTTATGGAGAAATAAACTGTCTGAAAATACAGGGCGGGCCGTGGACTCACCGTGTCAAGAAAGAAACACATTTATCAGGTAAGCATAAATTTCATTTTCTTTCTAATGACACGGTGAGTCCACGGATCATCATAATTACTATTGGGAATAAATACCCAAGCTAGAGGACACGGATGAAAAGGGAGGGACAAGACAGTCAACCTAAACAGAAGGCACTACTGCTTGAAGAACCATTCTCCCAAAGACAGCCTCAGCTGAAGCAAAAGTATCAAATTTGTAAAATTTAGAAAAAGTATGTAAAGATGACCAAGTGGCAGCCTTGCAAATCTGATCTACAGAAGCACCATTTTTGAGAGCCCAGGTAGAAGAAACAGCCCTCGTGGAGTGAGCCGTGATTTTCTCAGGAGGCTTCTGACCAGCAGTCTCATATGCCAAGCGAATAATAATACTCAACCAACAAGAAAGCGAAGTAGCTGTAGCTTTATGACCCTTACGCTTCCGAGAAAAGATAACAAATAAAGAAGACTGACGAAAATCCTTAGTCGCCTGTAAATAATATTTCAAAGCACTAACTACATCAAGGTTCTGCAACAAACGTTCCTTATTAGTGATGTCGCGAACATAAAAATTTGGGTTCGCGAACGGCGAACGCGAACTTCCGCAAATGTTCGCGAACCGGGCGAACCGCCATAGACTTCAATAGGCAGGCGAATTTTAAAACCCACAGGGACTCTTTCTGGCCACAATAGTGATGGAAAAGTTGTTTCAAGGGGACTAACAACTGGACTGTGGCATGCCGGAGGGGGATCCATTGCAAAACTCCCATGGAAAATTACATAGTTGATGCAGAGTCTGGTTTTAATCCATAAAGGGCATAAATCACCTAACATTCCTAAATTGTTTGGAATAACATGCTTTAAAACATCAGGTATGATGTTGTATCGATCAGGTAGTGTATGGGTTACGCCCGCTTCACAGTGCGCAGTGTAGGTGATATACCTGCCCTGACCATGCTTTGCAGACCAGGTATCAGTGGTCAAATGGACCCTTGCCCCAACACTGTGTGCCAGACATGCCATTATAGCAGACTTATATGGCTTTGGTGTTTTTTCGCAATTTTAGGTTTCTCACAGAAATTATTTACAAACAACTTATGCAATTATGGCATAAATGGTTGTAAATGCTTCTCTGGCATCCCCTTAGTTCAGAAATAGCAGATTTATATGGCTTTGGCGTTGCTTTTTGGTAATTAGAAGGCTGCTAAATGCCACTGCGCACCACACGTGTTTTATGCCCAGCAGTGAAGGGGTTAATTAGGGAGCATGTAGGCAGCTTGTAGAGTTAATTTTAGCTTAAGTGTAGTGTAGTAGACAACCCAAAGTATTGATCTAGACCCATTTTGGTATATTTAATGCCACAATTTCACCGCCAAATGCGATCAAATAAAAAAAAATTGTTCACTTTTTCACAAACTTTAGGTTTCTCACAGAAATGATTTACAAACAACTTATGCAATTATGGCATAAATGGTTGTAAATTCTTCTCTGGGATCCCCTTTGTTCATAAATAGCAGACTTATATGGCTTTGGCGTTGCTTTTTGGTAATTAGAAGGCTGCTAAATGCCACTGCACACCACACGTGTTTTATGCCCAGCAGTGAAGGGGTTAATTAGGGAGCATGTAGGCAGCTTGTAGAGTTAATTTTAGCTTAAGTGTAGTGTAGAAGACAACCCAAAGTATTGATCTAGGCCCATTTTGGTATATTTAATGCCACCATTTCACAGCCAAATGCGATCAAATTAAAAAAAAAACTTACATTTTTTCGCAATTTTAGGTTTCTCACTGAAATTATTTACAAACAGCTTGTGCAATTATGGCACAAATGGTTGTAAATGCTTCTCTGGGATCCCCTTTGTTCAGAAATAGCAGACATATATGACTTTGGCGTTGCTTTCTGGTAATTAGAAGGCCGCTAAATGCTGCTGTGCATCACACGTGTATTATGGCTAGCAGTGAAGGGGTTAATTAGGTAGTTTGTAGGGAGCTTGCAGGGTTAATTTTAGCTTTAGTGTAGAGATCAGCCTCCCACCTGACACATCAGACCCCCTGATCCCTCCCAAACAGCTCCCTTCCCTCCCCCACCCCACAATTGTCCCCGACATCTTAAGTACTGGCAGAAAGTCTGCCAGTACTAAAATAAAAGGTTTTTACATTTATTTATTTTTATTTTTTAGCATATTTACATATGCTGTGGTTGAGCATCCCCCCTTAGCCCCCAACCTCCCTGATCCCCCCCAAAACAGCTCTCTAACCCTCCCCATCTGCCTTATTGGCGGCCATCTTGGGTACTGGCAGCTGTCTGCTATTATTTCACAGTCAAAAAAGTGTTGCTTTTTTTAAATGTACACTACTGTTACACCAGATATGAGTGGTGGCACTGGGCAAGTGGGCACAGTATACGCTGTGAGCCTGACACACACACTGGCAGGCAGGCAACTGCAATTAGATTACACAGGGAAAAAAAAAAGAAAAGCAGACTGATATTTCTAGCCCTAAAAAGGGCTTTTTGGGGTGCTGTCCTTACAGCAGAGATCAAATGAGTCCTTCAGGACTGTAGTGGACACTGAATACACTAGCCTAGCTATCGATTTCCCTATTAAATCAGCAGCAGCTACACTGTCCCTCCTCTCACTAAGAATGCAGCTTCCGAATGAATCTAAAATGGATGCTGTCCAGGAGGTGGGAGGGTCTGGGAGGGAGGGTCTGCTGCTGATTGGCTGGAATGTGTCTTCTGACTGTGAGGTACAGGGTCAAAGTTTACTCAATGATGAGGAATAGGGGGCAAACGCGAACATGCTATAATCAAAAAAATCCCAGCCAAGGAGTCTTAGAATGCTATACAAGAGATACTTTAATGGATATTATATATGTTACAAAAAGAAGAACAAAATAAGATGAGAGCTTACTCACATCCACACCTACCCCATCCACCAAACATATCCGTACCAAAAGAAAGAAAAAATTCTATAGGAGTCTTATCAATCCTAAAAAAGAAAAACAAGCTCTAAATCTAAATAAGAAAATGCACCCACCTGGGCGTCCCCAGGGAGTGAAGGCCAAACACAAATAAGTATTAATACAGCTTAAAGTACTAAACAAATATATAAGGTACAAAACATCACAATCTTAAATTATCCTAATATTGCATCAATGTATCAGAAAAGCAAAGTCCATATTGTATTAAATGTATCCAAACTGCAAGAATTAAACCAGCAAAGTAAAATCTATGTTGTAATCAATGTATCCCAGCTGAAAAGAAAGGACAAATCTCTTATGTAGAATTCAAAGTGTTATGCACTGCATATAGATGTCCTTAATTGTATTCAGCCTGAGAAAAGAAAACTAAAGTTCTTAAGCAGGATTCAAAGTAATATGAAAATGCAAGAGAGTTGTGTGTAATAGCCCTTGTATCCCAAGTCCTATGGCTATAAGCATATGGGGCTTGACAGATCCACCTGGGAACTATTCGCCGGCGAACTATTCGCGACATCATTATTCCTTATGAGAAGGAGGATTAGGACACAAAGAAGGAAGAACAATTTCTTGATTAATATTCTTATCTGAGACAACCTTAGGAAAAAAACCAAGAGCAGTACGTAATACAACCTTATCTGAATGAAAAATAAGAAAAGTAACTTCACACTGCAACGCTGAGAGCTCCAAAACTCTTCGAGCCGAAAAGATAGCAACCAAAAACAAAACCTTCCAGGTTAACAACTTAATATCCAAAGAATGCACAGGCTCAAACGGAGCCTGTTGAAGAACTCTCAAAACTAAATTAAGACTCCAAGGAGGAGACAAAAACTTAACCATAAGCCGGATTCTAACCAAAGCCTGACAAAAAGACTGAACGTCTGGTACATACGCCAGACATTTATTTAACAAAATAGATAAAGCAGAAATGTAACCCTTCAGGGTACTAGCAGATAAACCCTTCTCCAGACCCTCCTGGAGAAAAGACAAAATCCTAGGAATCCTGACTCTACTCCAAGAGTATCCCTTAGATTCACACAATACAGATATTTACGCCATGTCTTGTAATAAATCTTTCTAGTCACAGGCTTACGCGCCTGAATCATAGTCTCAATAACTGACTCAGAAAAACCATGCTTAGATAGAATCAAGCATTCAATCTCCAAGCAGTCAGCTTTAGAGAAATGATATTTGGATGAAGGAAGGGACCCTGAAGTAGAAGGTCCTTCCTCAACGGAAGACTCCAAGGTGGAAAGGATGACATCTCCACCAGATCTGCATACCAGATCCTGTGAGGCCACGCCGGTGCAATGAGAATTATTGATGCCCTCTCCTGTCGGAACCAAGCAATAACTCGAGGAAGAATGTCATTGTGACGAGATGCCATAAGATCCAACTCCGGTTGACCCCACTTGAAAATCAAACTGGAAAACACCTCCGGATGAAGTTCCCACTCCCCCGGATGAAAAGACTGTATGCTCAGAAAATCCGCTTCCCAATTGTCCACCCCTGGAATGTGGATCGCAGACAGACAACAATTGTGAGCCTCCGCCCACTGAATAATTCTGGCTACTTCCTTCATCGCCAAAAGACGTTATATTGTCTGAATGAAATCTGATAAACTGGGTTGAAGCCAACTGAGAACAAGCAGGTGAAATACAGCACTCACTACTCACACAGCACAGAGAGGGCTTACCATACCCAACCAAATTAACAAAGAAAGAAAAGTTCTCCAGCTTCTGAAAAAATCCAAACGACCTTTATTGTGCATACAGGGTCCACAACAGCAACGTTTCGGGCAAACAATCAGGTGCACAATAAAGGTTGTTTGGATTTTTTCACAAGCTGGAGAACTTTTCTTTCTTTGTTGAAGCCAACTGAGGCCAGGCCAGAAGAGCATTGAAGATTGCCCTCAGCCCTAAGACATTTATAGGAAGAACCAATTCCTCCCGAGTCCACAGACCCTGAGCCTTCAACGAACCCCAGACAGCTCCCCAACCCAGCAGACTGGCATCCGTGGTCACAATCACCCAGGAAGGCCTGCGAAAACAGGTTCCCTGGGAGAGAAGATCCTGAGACAACCACCACAGAAGAGAATCTCTTGCAGCCTGATCTAGAACAATCTTTGGAGACATATCTGTATAATATCTGTTCCACTGTCTCAGCATGCATAACTGCAGAGGTCTGAGATGAAACCGAGCAAACAGAATGATATCCATGACTGAGACCATTAGACCAATAACCTCCATACACTCGGCAGTGGGCCACTGACGGCCGAGGGGAGGACTGAAGAGCCAGACATGAATTGAACATTTTTGACCTCCTTGCTTCTGTCAAAAAGATCTTCATTTCCAGAGAATCTATAATGGTTCCCAAGAATACCACTCTTGTAGCTGGAATCAAAGAACTTTTTTCCTAAATTCACCTTCCAAGTGGGAGTGCAGAAAAGACAACAGCAACTCCGTGTGGGAGTTTGCTAGTTGAAAATTTGGCTCCTGAACTAGAATGTCGTCCAGATAAGGAGCTACCACAACCCCCTGCAATCTGAGAACTGCCAGCAACGCACCCAGAACCTTTGAAAACACCCTGGGAGCTGTTGCAATACCAAAAGGAAGAGCCACAAACTGAAAATGCTTGTCTAGGAAAGCAAACCTCAGAAACTTGTGATGATCCTTGTGAATGGGACTATGCAGATATGCATCCTTTAGATCTACTGTAATCATGAATTGACCGAATAGTTTCCATCTTGAAAGGCGAAACTCTGAGAAACTTGTTTACACACTTGAGATCCAGGATGGGTCTGAAAGTTCCCTCCTTTTTGGGAATGATAAACAGATTGGAATAAAAACCTAGTTCCTGCTCCTCAACTGAAACAGGAATGATCACTCCCATGTCAGAAAGATCCTGAACACAACTTAAGAATGCCTCTCTTTTTATCTAGTCTACAGATAACCTTGATAGATGAAACCTGCCCCTGGGAGGAAAATTCTTGAACTCCAGCCTGTATCCATGGGACACAATATCTATCACCCAGGGATCTGAAACATCTCAAGCCCAGGCTTGAGCAAAAAAAGACAGCCTTCCCCCACACGATTCATTCCTGGATCAGGGGCAGACCCTTCATGCCGACTTTGAATCAGCGGCAGGCGTCTTAGATTGTTTCCCCTTGCTCCAGGACTGATTGTTTTTCCAAGAAGGCTTGGACTGATCCTGTTTGGAGGAGGAAGACTTACCAGAGAAGTTACGAAAGGAACGGAAATTACTCTAACAACCCTTCTGCTTATTTCTCTTAACCTGAGGAAGAGAATGCCCCTTCCCACCAGTAATATCAGAAATAATTTCAGCCAAACCAGGCCCAAAGGTCTTCCCTTTGTAAGGAATGGATAAAAGCTTAGATTTGGATGATACATCCACAGACCAGGAATTTAACCATAAAGCCCTGCGTGCCAGAACAGCAAAGCCAGAAATCTTTGCTCCCAACATAATGACCTGTAAAGAAGCGTCCGCAATAAAAGAATTGGCCAATTTTATAGACTTAATTCTATCCTGAATTTCTTCCAAAGAAGTCTCCTGATCCGGAACAGGAAAAACTTCTGCGACGGAGGGAACATCAAAAAAACGTATTAAGCTTACTAGCCTTCTTGGGAGTAACTATGACCGTTGAATCAGAGTCATCCAAGGTAGCTAAAACCTCTCTAAGTAACAAACGGAGGTGCTCCAGCTTAAATCTGAAAGAAACCACCTCAGAATCAGCAGAAGGAATCACACTATGAGAGTCTGAAATTTCACCTTCAGTCGCTACTGAAGAATCTTCTTCCTCAGACTTATGGGAAGAAACATGTGACATAACTCCAACAGAGCCAGAACCCTTAAACTTCCTTTTGCGCTTTCCCTGCAAAACAGGAAAAGCAGACAAAGCCTCAGATACAGCAGTGGATATGTGAGTAGCCATATCCTGCAATGAAAAAACAACCTGAGACGAGACGCAGGGCACTGCATGAGAAGAGGATTGAGATTGGGATGATTGGGGAGAAAGCTGTGAAACAACTTGAACAGGAGACTCCTGAACAAAATTCTCCTTAGAAAATGAAGGCTCTGAATCAAAAAGTCTATCCCTATACTGTAAAGTTTTCTCTATACATGAGGAACAGAAAGGGATATGTGGCTCCACATTAGCATCAAGGCATAAAGTGCAAGTAATATATTGCAGGTCCTCTTGATCCATCTTAACACAAAGAAGAAAAAAGAAATCAGGAAATTCAAAAATTAAGAAAAATGCAGCAGTTTACCATCCCTTTAAGAAACGAACGTTAAACAATTCACACAGAAAATATACAATAGAATATAAAAATTGACCCCTGCAGCACCTATGCACCTTAACAAGCCTTGCTGAGGTGCTTACCTGATCTCCCACGGACTAGAGTAATAACCAACGTAGCAGAGATGATCCGGACTCTCCCACAGCTAGCACCCGCTCTCCACAGGAGGCGACAGGAAAAGCCAACAATCACAAACTTCCTTCCCCTGCCTCCTAAAAGACGTTTATGTAACAAAATAGATAGAAAGCCCATCGTGGGCGTATGCAAACACCTCCCGGCCGACATTACTAACAAACAGTTGCCGGGAGGAATAGAAAATGCCAAAATAAACATTCAGCAGTCTACGGCTGACAAACACACACAGCCTCTCAATAAAAATGAAAAAAAAATAATGAGCCATACAAAGAGTGTAAAAAACACTCCCAAACAGAGCCATAAAAATACAGTCCCTCTCACAGTGCCCCATAAAACTGCCACCATGTAAAAACCTGCACAAACAGATTCACAATCCCAAAAGTTAACCCCATAAGTGCCAATTTTTTCTGAACACCCTCAGAAAAATAAAAAAAAGCACTTACCTCCATAAGAATCTGCCCGGCAACAAGGCAGCTCACTAGGTTTGAAAGGTTTCCTTCCTAACATGGACCTGTGGATACAGCAAGAAAAAGACTAAGTAAACCTACATAGTCTTTTTACCAAAAGGGCAGCTCACAACCTGGGAGGCACAGAAGGGATTATACCCCCCAGTTCCCAAAAGCTTAAAAGCCACCACTGCTCTACTGAAGAGACTGAAATGGATTCAGCTAAACCCCAGAAAAATTAGAACAAACTTGTTCTGCTTAAAAAATATAAAACTGGGGGGGCGTGTCCTAGCAGCCGCCATGACTAGTCGCAAAAAGTGAAGCTCCTCACAAACTTGAGCAATCTAGCTATATTCTGTTATATATATTAATACAGCAGCATATTCTGGTAGACGAAACTCAGCTGAATCGCTTGCTACCAAGGGATACCACTATTACTATTGCTATTACTTAGTAATCCTCAAGAGGAGCGTCTCAAGTATGGCGGCCTAGAAAGAAGGAACATCTACAACACCCCCCCCCTCGGTTCTCCGGGGTTAGCAGGTCTAAGCTGCTTGGAGTCTGAGTTCACACTGGGGGCTATTTAGAAAGCGACTCGTATTGCAGCTATCATTTGGGGAGAAGATTATCTCTGCACACATCATGGAGGCTTCAGCAGCCGTGGATATCTGGGAACGCAATCTACGTACCGCGATCTCCCACAGCTATGACCAGCTGCAAAAGGATCTTCGCTCACTACTCTTAGCCGCTATGGCCCAGTGCGCCACTCCCTCCCCGGAGTACTCTGAGAGCTACCTTTTGACAGATGAGAGCTTTCCTTACCCGGAGCCGCCAGTGAAAAATGGATGTCTTTCCGCTCACTGCTTACAGGCCTGTGGGGTTGCTGCGTCACAGCGCTCTACTCTTGGCCCTACTGACACAGAGAGTACGGCAGCTGGTCTGTCTAATACAATGGAGACATTGACCGTCACTAAAAAGAACCCAGACGGCCAACAGGACTGTGGATGCCAAGATGACTTAGAAACCTTAATTTCTACACGGAACGGGTCTGAAATGCCGGTTTGGGGGCAATCCAGTTTTATTCTACAGCCTGTGGACTCTATCGCCCCGAGAGAGCCTAATTTTGAAGATGATCCTTCACAACATGTCCGCTTCAGTGATACGTTAAGCCTATTTTCTCAGTTGGACATTTTCCTTACCTGCATCAGGCTGGGAGTCGGATAAGACTAATAATGGTCACGGAGCTTCAGCCATCCAGCTCGAGGCAAGATAGACTCTAGTAATTATTACTAGCTCACTCTGGACTGAGAATTCCGAATTAATATGCTTAATGTTCCCCTGTTATAATGAAGCTCCATATTAACCTATATATTCCTCAACAGTTACTATGTACAATTTTAATGTATGGCGTTGAGCTGTAGGCGGTGTGGTTTTATGTTCACTTTGTTTTTCGCTTTAGTATATGTTTCTTGGAGGTTGACTGTAGAACTCACCCCACTCTTCATCAAAACTTTAAGCATACAGCTATATATACACATATCGATTTTACTCCTACATAACCTATTTCCCTAAATTGCTGTAGCAATCGTATTGATGTTAAGGGGACTTCATATATATAGCTAGCTATTCCTATCCTTAGATAAGAAAGTTTAGGGCAAGTGCTCTGATTTATGACTCTGAGACTACTAACTGCGGGACCACTAATTTTAGCATTACTGCACTTAAATTTACATAACTTGACATTCTCCCGCACTGCCAGTGGCCGAGGTAGTGTGGCATGCTGAGAAATTTTTATTAAATTTTACTACTTTTACTCAGTGGTGCATTAGCTTCAGGTCAATATCATCATGGTCCCTTTGTGGTTTTATGATTAGTTCACCAAGTATATAACCTAAAGTTATTATTACAGATTTAGCAAAGCATGAGTCTGCATTTTAAGGAACTATAACTAGCTTTCACAGCTCCTTTATTTTTATAGAAGTCCCTGAGATCTAACCATGTTGAAGCATTCCTCTTAGTTTCAACCCAATACTATTGACAGCATTGGCACCTGCCTTATACCAGCTTCAGATAACCCCTATAAACATATATATTTAGTTTACACCTGCTGCGAGGGAGGTACAGTATTCATATTATCTCCTTGTGGTTTTGTGTTTAGATCACTGAGTATATAGCTTGCTGCTGTTATTACAGATCTACTATAGTATGCTCCTACATGTTGGGAAATATCATTAGTTGCCACAATCCCAGTATTCCTATAGAAATCCCTGTAACCTACCCATATTTAAGCATTTTTCTTAGTTTTAACCCCATAATATTTACAATTTTAGCAATTACACTATATCAGCTTTGCATAGCCCCTATAAACCTATAAACCTGTTAACCTAATTTATACCTGCTGAAAGGAAGATATAGCGACCAGATACCACAGACTCCTGAGCACTTTGTTCCTTATATTTCCCATAAGCTGCTTAGCCTGCTATATTTTATTTTATTTTCTTATTTTCAGGTCCAAGAGTGACCGTTTTGAACATTAGAGCACCTCCCTAACCCTTTCAATCTACATGGGTCCATGAGTGGCCTGTTGACACAATGGAAGTGCAATCATCCTTTATATAAATGTAAAATGAGGTTTCATTTATTCAGTTTGGTTTAACTTATTGAATTGTGATGTCCTGACCTTCTAAGCTTTACTAGCTTTGTAGTACCTTGTCTTATTTTGTTTCAGGTCTAAGTGACATGGCTAAACCAATTTCAAATGTGTCTAATATATTGCCTACTGAACTCTTTGTTGCTGTTATTTTTATGTACAACCTCAATAAAAATTACCTTTAAAAAAAAAATAAAAAAAATAAAAATATCAAACTCTTGATTGAAGAATCAGACACCTAACTTTACTCCTTCCTTGTAACTGATACAAGCAAAGAGAATGACCGGGGGTTGTGGGTAAGGGGAGATGTATTTAACACCTTTGCTGTGGTGCTCTTTGCCTCCTCCTGCTGGTCAGAAGTGATATTCCCGGTAGTAATTATGATGATCCGTGGACTCACCGTGTCATTAGAAAGAAAAGGTCAACTCCTTCATTACCATAAGAAGGGTTAACCAATATAATCTCATTATCACATACATAATAGTGCCTGCATTCTGCCATAAATCAATCCTACTAAGGAACTATTTGTCCCCTTAAGGCTGCAGGGAATCCTTAAAGTGCTAGTCTCCTACCCAGAAGACAGAAAAGCACTTACCTTCAATCTAGCCATCCAGCAGTTAGACGGCTCACACGGTGTGAAAGGACGCCACTCCTTACAGATACCTGTGGAAAAAGGAAAGAACAGAGTAATCCTACTCTGGCTTTCTATACAAGGGCAGCAACATGTTAGGAAAACATAGTGAGACCACCTCACAAGTTCCTAACTGCTTTAAAGCCACCACTGCCCTACTGAAGAGACTAACGTGGAGTACGGCTAGACCCAAAAATCTTGCTGGTAGCGAAATATATTCCAATTTTCTTCAGACACCAAAACTTCACCTCCTTCATTGACAGAGGCAAAGAGAATGACTGGGGTTTATGGGTAGGGGAGTGACACTTAACAGCTTTGCTGTGGTGCTCTTTACCTCCTCCTGCTGGCCAGGAGTGATATTAACACTAGCAATTGAGGACGTTGTGGAATTACCATATCTTATGAAAGAAACAGGAATCTTCAACCAACGCAGCAGGAAAAAGAGAGACCTGCCCCTTCCTGATGCCTCATTAAAAAAGGTAAGTCTGAGACCTCCCAATACCCTACAACATTGTTGCAAACACTACAGCACACCTCCCATTCCACTGAACCTTAACCCTTAATGCTGTCCCAAGCCCATGAAGGGTTCTACACTATTCTTCAGGCATGTTAGCTGTAGAAATGGCAACATATTCCGATTAGAAGTCAATGGTGTTTTTTTATGAAAAGCACTTTTTTTCTACATGAAATAACTGAAATTAAATTTTGTAGTCACTAGTAATAGCTATAAAACTGCCAAATGTCAGTACAATTTCATCTTTGTTTCAATACTATTCAGCTTTTAAATTTAAACATAAACTTCATTCATACTTAAAGTGAATGTAAAGTTTCATGAATAAGTGCCCAGTTTTTAAAAAAATAAAATAAAAACAGGGGCACTTTCATTGATTAAACTTTACAATGAAGCTAAAATACTTACCTTTGTTTTATAGAAAGCGGACCGGCGATCCTCCGCCCACTGCTCCTGCTCAACTTAGCACAGCGATGACGAATCTGGCTTCCTCCAATTGTTGCGTGGCCTCACGAGCTAGACGCCAAAGGGGGCACGCAACGATTCATATCTGCTTGCAGTTAATATCAAACATCAGTCTCTCCACCCGATGCCGGTGTATCTTGCTACTGGCCAGGAATGAGGGTTTGGTTTTGTTACAACCTCCTAGTCTATTTGGGATCCTTTGTTGAAAAGCATATTTAAATAGGCTAAGTAGCAGCAATGCACTATGTAAGCCAACTGCTGATTGGTGGCTGCACATATATGCCTTTTGTCATTGGCTAAACCCATGTGTTCAGCAAGCTCCTAGCAGTTCACTGCTTCTCTTTCAACAGAGCAAACAATTTTAAATAATCTAAACACATTGGGTGAGCCAGTGACAAGAGGCATTTATGTGCAGCCACCAATCAGCAGCTTGTTCCCAGAAATGCATTGCTGCTTCTGAGCATACCTAGGTATGCTTTTCAACAAATGATGCTGATAGCAAAGCAAATTATATAAAAGAAGTACATTTGGAAAGTTGTTTAAAATGACATGTTCTATATGAATCATTAAAGTTAAATCTTGTACTGTCCCTTTAAGTCAGAGCAATATTATGTATGAAAATGTTATTAAAGGCTCTGTAGGAAATTCCATTTTCATGGCTAATTCAGGGCATCCAGTTTATACCATCAAAACTATCGCTAGATAAAGGCGAAATTGTACTTAAGTATTAGCATATGACCCTCATGCATCGCTATCAAAAGATAGACTGTCTTACCAGGGGATAACAAGGAAGAATTATTAAAGGTTTATTAAACACTAAGGGCTAGATTACAAGTGAGGCGCTATCTTACAGTAACATCAAATATAAATATGACTTTAAAAAAATAAATGCACAAAGTAGTTATAAGGGGTTAAAGAGAGGGGATGGGGGGTGATAGAAAAAAAACAGCACCTAAAGTGCCTTTACATGGAGGTCAATCGGGGACTTTGTTTTCTCTCTCTATATATATATATATACTGTATATGTACTAGTCCTAAAGCCCGTTCACATGGGCCATTTTTTGCAGTACAGTGGTCCCACCCCTTGCTCTCTCTCTCCCCCTCTCTTTTGTGCTCTCTCCCCCTCTCTTTTGCTCTCTCTCGCTACACCTCTCTTTTGCTCTCTCTCGCTCCACCTCTCTTTTGCTCTCTCTCTCCCCTCTCTTTTGCTCTCTCCCCTTTCTCTTTTGCTCGCTCTCTCTCCCCCCCCTCTCTTTTGCGCTCTCTCCCCCTCTCTTTTGCTCTGTCTCTCCCCTCTTTTGCTTTCTCTCCTCCCTCTCTTTTGCTCTCTCTCCCCCTCTCTTTTGCGCTCTCTCTCCCCCTCTCTTTTACGCTCTCTCTCCCCCTCTCTTTTATGCTCTCTCTCTTCCCCTTCTCTTTTGCGTTCTCTCTCTCTTTTGCGCTCTCTCTCTCCCCCTCTCTTTTGCACTCTCTCTCTCCTCCTCTCTTTTGCGCTCTCTCTCCCCTCTCTTTTGTGCTCTCTCTCTCCCCCTCTCTTTTGTGCTCTCTCTCTCCCCCCTCTCTTTTGCGCTCTCTCTCTCCCCCCTCTCTTTTGCGCTCTCTCTCTCCCCCCTCTCTTTTGCGCTCTCTCTCTCCCCCTCTCTTTTGCATTCTCTCTATTTTGCGCTCTCTCCCCCCTCTTTTGCGCGCTCTCTCTCCCTCTCTCTTTTGCGTGCTCTCTCCCCCTCTCTTTTGCGCTCTCTCTCTCTGCCCCTCTCTTTTGAGCTCTCTCTCTCCCCCTTCTCTTTTGTGCTCTCTCCCCCTCTCTTTTGTGCTCTCTCTCCCCCCTCTCTTTTGCGTTCTCTCTCTCCCCCCTCTCTTTTGCTCTCTCTCTCCTTTTTTTGTTCTCTCTCTCCATCCCTCTCTTTTGCTCTTTCTCTCCATTCCTCTCTTTTGCTCTCTCTCTCTCCCCCCTGTCTTTTGCTCTCTCTCTCACCCCTCTCTTTTGCTCTGTCTTTCTCCCCTCTCTTTTGCTCTCTCCATGCCTCTCTTTTGCTCTCTCTCTCCCCCTCTCTTTTGCTCTCTCTCCCCCTCTCTTTTGCTCTCTCTTCCCTCTATTTTGCTTTTTCCCCTCTCTTTTGCTCTTTCCCCTCTATTTTGCTCCATAAAGAAATGTAAGTAGTTAAAATATAAGCTTCATTGTAAAGTTTAATGAATGAAAGTGCCCTTAAGAGTATTTTTAAAAACCGGGCACTTATTCATTAAAAAAACTTTGCATTCACTTTAAACTTTGTTTAAATGTCTATATCTAAAAGGAAATAGTCAGTGTGATTATATGTACTACATTATGGCAAAGAAGTTCCTGTTTTGGGTTTTTATACTTCAAGACTTTCATAACATTGCAAATTTAAATAAAAACAGATTTGTTGAGGCGTTTCTGAATTGTGATAGAGTGAGGTCGCATTTTCCAGGGGCTCCTGCTGATAACTCATTGATACTTGTCACATATATTGTGATACTGCTTAGAGGAACAAAATGTTGCTGTATTTCTGATGTTGGAGCACTGCATCTGATGATAGAGGCCTGGAGCGGCGGCTCACTAACCGGCAGCGCTACCCCCCTCGGCTTGCTGAGGTATCCCACCTAAGTTGACCCTACAACCACGTGGCATCAATACCGTCACCCCTGCATTGCTAAATACAAAGACACCAAGAACTTTAAATTTGAAAAACTGATAAACCACGCAGTTAGGAGAGAAGCAGCACTGAAAGAAAATGGCGACTATGGCAGTCACGGATCTATTAGTCCCTTCCAACCCACATTATGCACATTTTGAGAGGCTTATGATTATGTTGATGGAAAGAGCCCAATGCAATATATTGATGAGCAAGCTGAGCATTGCTACTGCACCACTAACTATGAAGAAAACAGGGAAACCCGACATCCAAAATGGTGCTCTGAAAAATGTACGCCCCTTAGAAACAATTTACCCGTGTCAGGAGCCTGCAGAGCCCAAACCTAAAATCTCTGGATCAGAAGAATTAGATACCACCACGGAGCTCCCATCAAACCACATCAACCTACCTGGCAACAACGCTGGGTCCACAGAAAAGCAGTCACATGCAAGAGATCCCTGCTCTGACACCATGACACCACACGGAACGCAGCAGAAGGCTTTTTCTGGACTCACAAACAGGTCAGAATTTGAAGCAGAGTAAGCTTTGGGGGGGCTAAGGGGGACCCCCGATCAGCTAAGAACACTGAGTCGCTAAGTCTCCTGTCCTACAACATCCTTCTGAATGGCAAACAGAGTGATATCAAATTAAATCTAGCAGGTCCGGCCAGAGTACACAGCTCTACACAGCTTATACATATGGAGGCGCAGCACTTTTTTACACCAAAGGCATTGTTGACCCAAATGAACTGACTTAATAACCCTCTGCTAACAGCTGACTTTCCCAGAAGCCGGTCTTTATGACCTGGCAGAATTAGGGGGCTTACATTGAATAAATCTTTAAATTAAATCACCAGATCCTTATATAACTGTGGTTAGAAATCGCAGAAAGTTATAATTTTGTCTGGTTGTGTTATATGTGGTTCTTATATTATTTATCTCACAAGGTATCTTTTGTTGCTGTATATTTTCTTTTCTCACCTTGACCATAGCAAAATTATAGACACAGTTTGTATGTAGCGACAATAGACCCTCCAACACAATAGCTCGGTAACCCATCACCTCTTAAATCTCAATACTCCCTTTGTGGACTGCGGTCGGGGCTGCAGAGGAGAAGACAGCAGAAAGTGCCCATTTGAGGGGATGCCCTTTTCTTTACAGCTTAAGAGCATGACCATTAAACAGTAGTTACCCCCAGCAATGAAGTTTATTGTGTTTTGTTCTTTTTGTATGCTGATTGTGACGGATACTCCAGCTACCCCAACTGGGTAGCTCCGCCAAACTGTCTTGCTTCCTCCCTGCCGACTGCAGCTATGTAGCTGGCAAGTGACCACAGCCTGTAGCCACCCCTGATGCCCAACAGCACCAGTACTCAGGGTCCCACCCTGTGACAGACTCCAGCTACCCCAACTGAGTAGCTCTGCCAGAGGGTCCTTCCTATGCCGGGAACAGGCTGCTATGTAGCCCAGGAAAGTGATTTTAGCTGGAGCCAACCCAAATAACTAGACAGACTAGCCTTCAGGTTAAACAGGAACAGATTTTATTGAAAACACACACTCCTTTTATACAGACAGCTCATCCTGATAAAACTCTGGACAATCCCACTATTTTCCCGCCATTCCCGCCCCTCCAGACTGACCGGCGCCTCCATAGGAGCCACAGTCCCACATAATCTCAATACATAGGGGTGGTGGTTTCGGGGTGATCCCGGTGGAGCGGCGGTCATTTTAAAGCTCTCGGTCCCCAGATTTCACAGTCCAAAAATCAGCATGATTCGTTACTGGGGACCGAAGTTACAGTCCGTTGAAGTTATGGGGTTAGGGGTGTCCAAAACCCCCGGTTCCCAAAGGAGCTCCCCTCTGGTAATTTGCCCACCTCTTGTCCTCCCTAGGGGCTACTAATACCCAACAGAGCGGAGCTCTGGGGCACATGGTTGCTGGAGCGACCTGGGTTAAAGTTAGCGGGTGTTCTGCTGTCCTGTGGCAGACCGGGAGTTCCAGGAGCCTGGCCAGCCTGAGAGAGGTTAGGCTGGTGTCCGTTGTGAGGCGCCGACCGGGAGTTCCAGGAGCCCGGCCAGCCTAGGAGGGTTTTCCTGGTCATAAACCATCTCTTCGCTGAAGACAAAAACAAGACAAAACAAAGCAAACAAACAGCTTCCAGAGATGGTGGTTGCTCTGAGGAGCCCAAAACCACTGAGAAACAACAGGGGTGAGGTTGTAGGGGGGTGGGGAATAGCCTTAGCCGTCTGGTATCCGTGACATCTCCCCCCTTCCAGTTTGGCAGACCCGGCTAGACCCTAAACGGGTCGGCCAGGGGCTGTCCGACGGATGCCCTCCACTTCTTGGTTGCTGGGAGAGGTTATCCCATCTCTCCTGAGCTTGGGGCATCCTGGGGGTTCCTGCTGGCGTTTATACCCTGCGCCCTGGGCGCAGGGATAGTCACATAATGCAAAGTCCCAAACAAGTTTGCTTCAAAACAATTGCTGTTACACAAGTTTCAGTGTCCTTAAGTTCCATGGCCAAACTGTCTCCCTCTGTGACACTCTGTTGAGTACTGGCTGACCCACCCACAAACAAAGCCAGTACCGGTTTCCTGGCTGTATACGCACCCCAGACTGTAGGTTGAGGTTGCTCCTTGGTGGGGCAGGCAAAACTCGGGTGCCCAAACTTGTGGCACCAACTGCATGAGCGGGAACCCCCCTGGCCTGCCCCCTGTGAGATATACTCCAGGACAAGAAAAGGGTATAGACCCTGCCAAGCTACTGAGGGGAGAGACCATCTGTCTCTTCTCCCGAGAAGGAGATCTACTGCTGGGGAGGGAGGTCTGCTACCTCCGCTCCATGGGAAACTGTGCTGCCGCTGGGGAGAGAGACCGACTGTCTCCTCTCCAAGAAAGGGGTTCTGCTTACGGGGAGGGAGGATGACTACCTCCGCTCCCAGGGGATGGCTCTGCCGCTGGGGGGAGAGACCGACTGTCTCCTCTCCCGGCTCCTGGCTCTGCCGCTGGGGAGAGAGACCGACTGTCTCCTCTCCCAGGAAGGGGTTCTGTTTAGGTGGAGTGAGGACGTCTACCTCCGCTCCCAGGGGATGGCTCTGCTGCTAGGGAGAGAGACCGATTGTCTCCTCTCCCGGCTCCTGGCTCTGCCGCTGGGGAGAGAGACCGACTGTCTCCTCTCCCGGGAAGGGTTTCTATTTACGGGGAGGGAGGACGACTACCTCCGCTCCCAGGGGATGGCTCTGCCGCTGGGGAGAGAGACCGACTGTCTCCTCCCACAGCTCCTGTCTCTGCCACTGGGGAGAGAGAGCGACTGTCTCCTCTCCTGGGAAGGGTTTCTGTTTACGGGGAGGGAGGATGACTACCTCCGCCCCCAGGGGATGGCTCTGCCGCTGGGGAGAGAGACCGACTGTCTCCTCTCCCGGCTCCTGGCTCTGCCGCTGGGGAGAGAGACTGAATGTCTCCTCTTCCAGGAAAGGGTTCTGTTTACGGGGAGGGAGGACGACTACCTCCGCTCCCAGGGGATGGCTCTGCAGCTGGGGAGAGAGACTGACTGTCTCTCTCCTCTCCCGGCTCCTGGCTCTGCCGCTGGGGAGGGAGACCGACTGTCTCCTCTCCTGGGAAGGGGTTCTGCTGCTGGGGAGAGTTATTGACATCCATCTCTCCCTGCAAGGGGTTCTCTGTAAGGGGAGGGAGGACGACTTCCTCCTCTCCCTGGTTTCCTGGAGCTGTTACAGGTGCTGGGCAGAGGCCGGCGGCTCTCTGCCCTGTGGCCAGCACTTCTGCTGGGGTGGCTCCCTTGTACAAAGTCTATAAGCTCGGGGCGAGGCTGCTGATCTGTATCTAGCAGCTCGTCGTCTCTTATGCTCTGTTGCCACTCATCTGAGGCCAACCTCCATGATTCCCAGAGTGCTGCACCACAGCTCCTTGCAGACTCCGTGGCATGCTGCAGAACTAGGTCTAGCAGCCTCTTGTATGCCTTTTCCAGTTCCCATTCTTGGACAATAAGCGATACCATATCGGATACCAGCCAGGGTACCCCCGAGAGATCCAACATCTGCTCTCGGGAGAGGTAAATGTTCGTTGCTCTCAGTTTCACCCCGCTCCCAAATTCTGAGTCTTCTGTCAATTTTTCCAATAGTAACCAAGGGCCGCTGAAGCCAAAGCCCTCTGTGGGGGAGCAATCCTCCAGCCATGGCTGTACTTGCATAGCGAACCATCGGAGGTCCCAATAGCCGCCCTCCACCCACATCTCTGCCTGGACCAGTCGATCTAGATCCGATAGCCATTCCTCCATGGGCTGCTCTCCCAGGAAAAGCACTTGCAAGTCCCACCGGACCCAGTACCTCTCATCATCTATGGGGAGGACCTTTCCATCACAATCCTTATCTTGTTGAAGCCTCTCCCTCCATAGTTGCCGGCAGACAATGCTCCTGCAGCTCAGCTGGTCCAGTGCAGAACCAGGATCGTCCAGCTGGGTCAGTGCCTCCTGTACTCTCCTTAGGTACTCAGCTTCCATAGTTACCAGCTACTGTGGCCCTTCTCTGTCAGCAGGAATCGTATGGAAGAAGCAGATCCCACCGCTGCCAGCCAATGTGACAGATACCCCGGCTATCCCGACTGGGTAGCTCCGCCAAATGGTCCTGCTTCCTCCCTGCCGACTGCAGCTATGTAGCTGGCAAGTGACCACAGCCTGTAGCCACCCCTGATGCCCGACAGTACCAGTACTCAGGGTCCCACCCTGTGGCAGACTCCAGCTACCCCGACTGAGTAGCTCTGCCAGAGGGTCCTTCTTTTGCCTGGAATAGGCTGCTATGTAGCCCAGGAAAGTGATTTTAGCTGGAGCCAACCCAAATAACTAAACAGACTAGCCTTCAGGTTAAACAGGAACAGATTTTATTGAAAACACACACTCCTTTTATACAGACAGCTCATCTTGATAAGATTCTGGACAATCCCACTATTTTCCCGCCATTCCCACCCCTCCAGACTCACCGGCGCCTCCATAGGAGCCCCAGTCCCACATAATCTCAATACATAGGGGTGGCGGTTTCGGGGTGATCCCGGTGGGGCGGCGGCACCCAGATTTCACAGTCCAAAAATCAGCATGATTCGTTACTGGGGACCGGAGTAACAGTCCATTGAAGTTATGGGGTTAGGGGTGTCCAAAACCCCCAGTTCCCAAAGGAGCTCCCCTCCAGTAATTTGCCCACCTCTTGTCCTCCCTAGGGGCTACTAATCCCCAAAAGAGCGGAGCTCTACGGCACATGGTTGCTGGAGCGACCTAGGTTAAAGTTAGCGGGTGTTCTGCTGTCCTGTGGCCGACCGGGAGTTACAGGAGCCTGGCCAGCCTGAGAGGGGTTAGGCGGGTGTCTGTTGTGAGGCGGCCGACCGTGAGTTCCAGGAGCCCGGCCAGCCTAGGAGGGTTTTCCTGGTCATAAACCATCTCTTCTCTTAAGACAAAAACAAGCCAAAACAAAGCAAACAAACAGCTTCCAGAGATGGTGGTTGCTCTGAGGAGCCCAAAACCACTGAGAAACAACAGGGGTGAGGTTGTAGGGATGTGGGGGATAGCCTTAGCCGTCTGGTATCCTTGACATCTCCCCCTTCCAGTTTGGCAGACCCGGCTAGACCCTTAATGGGTCGGCCAGGGGCTGTC
This sequence comes from Bombina bombina, assembly GCF_027579735.1. Taxonomy (NCBI): domain Eukaryota; kingdom Metazoa; phylum Chordata; class Amphibia; order Anura; family Bombinatoridae; genus Bombina; species Bombina bombina. Next base: position 504,273,441 of record NC_069505.1, read on the forward strand.
CGACGGTTGCCCTCCACTTCTCGGTTGCTGGGAGAGGTTATCCCATCTCTCCTGAGCTTGGGGCATCCTGGGGGTTTCTGCTGGCGTTTATACCCTGCGCCCTGGGTGCAGGGATAGTCACATAATGCAAAGTCCCAAACAAGTTTGCTAAGGCCGGCTCCAAAACATTTGCTGTTCCACAAGTTTCAGTGTCCTTAAGTTCCATGGCCAAACTGTCTCCCTCTGTGACACTCTGTTGAGTTCTGGCTGACCCACCCACAAACAAAGCCAGTACCGGTTTCCCGGCTGTATACCGGCTGTCTCCTCTCCCAGGAAGGGGTTCTGTTTACGGGGAGGGAGGACGACTACCTCCGCTCCCAGGGGATGGCTCTGCTGCTAGGGAGAGAGACCGATTGTCTCCTCTCCCGGCTCCTGGCTCTGCCGCTGGGGAGAGAGACCGACTGTCTCTTTTCCCAGGAAGGGTTTCTGTTTATGGGGAGGGAGGACGACTACCTCCGCTCCCAGGGGATGGCTCTTCTGCCGGGGAGAGAGACCGACTGTCTCCTCTCCCGGCTCCTGGCTCTGCCGCTGTGGAGAGAGACCGACTGATTCCTCTCCCAGAAAGGGGTTCTGTTTACGGGGAGGGAGGACGACTACCTCCACTCCCAGCGGATGGCTCTGCTGCTAGGGAGAGAGACCGATTGTCTCCTCTCCCGGCTCCTGGCTCTGCCGCTGGGGAGAGAGACCGACTGTCTCCTCTCCCGGGAAGGGTTTCTGTTTATGGGGAGGGAGGACGACTACCTCCGCTCCCAGGGGATGGCTCTGCCGCTGGGGAGAGAGACCAACTGTCTCCTCTCCTGGCTCCTGGCTCTGCCGCTGGGGAGAGAGACCGACTGTCTCCTCTCCCAGGAAGGGGTTCTGTTTATGGGGAGGGAGGACGACTACCTCCGCTCCCAGGGGATGGCTCTGCAGCTGGGGAGAGAGACCGACTGTCTCCTCCCCCAGCTCCTGTCTCTGCCACTGGGGAGAGAGACCGACTGTCTCCTCTCCCGGGAAGGGTTTCTGTTTACGGGGAGGGAGGACAACTACCTCCGCCCCCAGGGGATGGCTCTGCCGCCAGGGATAGAGACCGACTGTCTCCTCTCCCGGCTCCTGGCTCTGCCGCTGAGGAGAGAGACCGACTGTCTCCTCTCCCAGGAAGAGGATCTGTTTACGGGGATGGAGGATGACTACCTCCGCTCCCAGGGGATGGCTCTGCAGCTGGGGAGAGAGACTGACTGTCTCCTCTCCCGGCTCCTGGCTCTGCCGCTGGGGAGGGAGACCGACTGTCTCCTCTCCTGGGAAGGGGTTCTGCTGCTGGGGAGAGTTATTGACATCCATCTCTCCCTGCAAGGGGTTCTCTGTAAGGGGAGGGAGGACAACTTCCTCCTCTCCCTGGTTTCCTGGAGCTGTTACAGGTGCTGGGCAGAGGCCGGCGGCTCTCTGCCCTGTGGCCAGCGCTTCTGCTGGGGTGGCTCCCTTGTCCAAGTCTATTAGCTCGGGGCCAGGCTGCTGATCTGTATCTAGCAGCTCGTCATCTCTTATGCTCTGTTGCAACTCATCTGAGGCCAACCTCCATGATTCCCAGAGTGCTGTACCACAGCTTCGTGCAGACTCCGTGGCATGCTGCAGAACTCGGTCTAGCAGCCTCTTGTATGCCTTTTCCAGTTCCCATTCTTGGACAATAAGCGATACCATATCGGATACCAGCCAGGGTATCCCCAAGAGATCCAACATCTTCTCTCGGGAGAGGTAAATGTTCGTTGCTCTCAGTTTCGCCCCGCTCCCAAATTCTGGGTCTTCTGACAATTTTTCCAATAGTAACCAAGGGCCGCTGAAGCCAAAGCCCTCTGTGGGGGAGCAATCCTCCAGCCATGGCCATACTTGCATAGCGAACCATCGGAGGTCCCGATAGCCGTCCTCCACCCACATCTCTGCCTGGACCAGTCGATCTAGATCCGATAGCCATTCCTCCATGGGCTGCTCTCCCAGGAAAAGCACTTGCAAGTCCCACCGGACCCAGTACCTCTCACCATCTGTGGGGAGGACCTTTCCATCACAATCCTTATCTTGTTGAAGCCTCTCCCTCCATAGTTGCCGGCAGACAATGCTCCTGCAGCTCAGCTGGTCCAGTGCAGAACCAGGATCGTCCAGCTGGGTCAGTGCCTCCTGTACTCTCCTTAGGTACTCAGCTTCCATAGTTACCAGCTACTGTGGCCCTTCTCTGTCAGCAGGAATCATATGGATCCCACTGCTGCCAGCCAATGTGAAAGATACCCCGGCTATCCCGACTGGGTAGCTCCGCCAAATGGTCCTGCTTCCTCCTTGCCGACTGCAGCTATGTAGCTGGCAAGTGACCACAGCCTGTAGCCACCCCTGATGCCCGACAGTACCAGCACTCAGGGTCCCACCCTGTGGCAGACTCCAGCTACCCCGACTGAGTAGCTCTGCCAGAGGGTCCTTCCTTTGCCTTGAAAAGGCTGCTATGTAGCCCAGGAAAGTGATTTTAGCTGGAGCCAACCCAAATAACTAGACAGACTAGCCTTCAGGTTAAACAGGAACAGATTTTATTGAAAACACACACTCCTTTTATACAGACAGCTCATCTTGATAAGACTCTGGACAATCCCACTATTTTCCCGCCATTCCCGCCCCTCCAGACTCACCGGCGCCTCCATAGGAGCCCCAGTCCCACATAATCTCAATACATAGGGTTGGCGGTTTTGGGGTGATCCCAGTGGAGAGGCGGCACCCAGATTTCACAGTCCAAAAATCAGCATAATTCGTTACTGGGGACCGGAGTTACAGTCCGTTGAAGTTATGGGGTTAGGGGTGTCCAAAACCCCCAGTTCCCAAAGGAGCTCCCCTCCGGTAATTTGCCCACCTCTTGTCCTCCCTAGGGGCTACTAATCCCCAAAAGAGCGGAGCTCTACAGCACATGGTTGCTGGAGCGACCTGGGTTAAAGTTAGTGGGTGTTCTGCTGTCCTGTGGCCGACCGGGAGTTACAGGAGCCTGGCCAGCCTGAGAGGGGTTAGGCGGGTGTCTGTTGTGAGGCGGCCAACTGGGAGTTCCAGGAGCCCGGCCAGCCTAGGAGGGTTTTCCTGTTCATAAACCATCTCTTCGCTGAAGACAAAAACAAGCCAAAACAAAGCAAACAAACAGCTTCCAGAGATGGTGGTTGCTCTGAGGAGCCCAAAACCACTGAGAAAAAACAGGGGTGAGGTTGTAGGGGGGTGGGGGATAGCCTTAGCAGTCTGGTATCCGTGACACTGATGTTTATAAATGATGCTGGTTTCATATTTTCAGCTCTTAGGGATAAGACAAACAATAACTCAAGGTGTTGTGTATGTATACATATTTCTTATGATATTACCTGATGGCTCAACTTGGGTCTTTAATTTAACTATTTCATAATATTTGGTTTATACAAACCTTCCATTGTATATGTTATGTTGTTATTCCAATGCTATACCAATAAGTAACCCCACATAATAATTAATACTACTTTCTCTAAGGACCCAAGAGATGCCCGTTTAGATAATTAGGGTAAGAAAAAGGTTAAAAGAACATTGCTCATACTTTTTAAGTAATTGATTTTATTCATATACTGGGCGCGGGGTTATCCCTGTGCCACATCTTTAGATTTTAGATACAGCACTCTAATCTATGACTGCTCACTTTTACACTGTATTATCTGAGTATTGTATAATTATTATTGTGGTTTGGTATTCCTTTATACTAACTGCTTTGTAAAAACATTGATGCATATTTAAACCTTAATGTAAAACCTTGTTTTAATCTCAATAAAGCTTTTTGAAAATCTAAATACAAAAAAAAAAACTTATTTGTTAACTTCTTTGTTTTTTAAATTTTTAAAAGGGAAATATTCCATTCTGAAATTATGAGCATTTCAGTTCCTGTTAGAAATGGAAGTGCAGAACACTGTTATATTCCACACAGTCATTGGCTACACACTCTAGTGACCTATTTATAACTGTCCCTAATTGGCCACCGCAGAGAAGGTAACCTAACTTACAACATGGCAGCTCCCATTGTTTTATAGACACTAAAACTTTACACTTATTTTGTCAATGTTTAAACAGATAATTAAACTTTTAAAAAAATACATCTACATGTTATTCTCCGACTAATCTTTTTCTTTGAATGCATCATTCTATCTAGCATTTATTTAGGTCTAGATTATGAGTGGAGCGCAATATTGCACCTACGTAAGCAGGATGTTTACACTCTTCTCATTAATACCAACGCATGTTGTAGAAAGCCAAGCGTTTACCAGAGCGTGCTTCCAAAGGTTCCAATAGGGGCCTCATTTTTATGCTGGCAGCCACAGCAAATCACCTAGCACAGGGGGCAAATTGTGCAGTGTTGGGCACCAATAAATATATGTATATGCTTATATACATATATATTTATGTGTTTATATTTGAATATACACATATTAACACATAAATACAGCCATGAACAAAAATATTGGCACCCCTGCATTTCTGTCAGATAATGCACAACTCCGTCCAGAAAATTGTTGCAATTTCAAATGTTTAGGCATTCTCGTGTTTATTTCTTTTGTTTGTACTGGTATGACACAAAAAAAGTGGAGAAAAAAAAGCCAAATCTGACACATTCCACACAAAAACTCAAAAAAAACACTGGATAAAATGAATGGCACCTTCTCAAAATTGGAAGAAATAATTGCATTACAAGTTTGTGATGCTCCTGTAATTTGTAATTAAACTCACCTGTATCAATTAACAGGTGCTGACAATATAGAAATCACACAGGCAACCAGTTAAAATGGTGAAAAATTGACTCAACCTTTCTGTTGTGTGTTTCTGTGTGCCACACTGAGCGTGGAGAAGAGAAAGAATAGCAAAGAATTGTCTGAGGATTTGAGAACAAAAATTGTGGAAAAGCATGGAAAATTTCAAGGTTACAAGTTCATCTCCAGAGATCTTAATCTTCCTGTGCCCACTGTGTGCAACATTGTCAAGAAGTTTACAGCCCATGGCACTGTAGCTAATCTCCCTGGATAAGGACAAAAGAGAAGAAATGATCAAAGATTGCAACGAAGGATTGTTCGAATGGTGGATAAAGAACCTCGATCAACTTCCAGACAAATTCAAGCTGACCTTCAGGCACAGGGTACAAATTTGTCAGCTTGCACTATACGTCGCCATCTGAATAAAAAGGGATGCTATGGTAGGAGACCCAGGATAACCCCACTGCTGACACAAACATAAAAAAGCCAGATTGGAGCTTGCCAAAACTTACCTGAGGAAGCCAAAATCCTTTTGGGAGAATGTGCTGTGGAAAGACGAAACAAAATTACAACTTTTTGGTAAAGCTCATTATTCTACTTTTTTCAGAAAAAAAGAAATTAGGCTTTAAAAAAAAAAAAAAGAATACAGTCCCTACAGTCAAACATGGTGGAGGTTCACTGATGTTTTAGGGTTGCCTTGCTGCTTCAGGCACTGGATGTCTTGACTGTGTACATGGCATTATTAAATCTGAAGACTAACAAAGAATTCTGTGATGCAATGTAGGGCTCAGTGTCAGAAAATTGGGTCTCCTTCTGAGGTCATGGGTCTTACAACAGGACAATGACCCAAAGCACACATCAAAAAGCACCTAGAAATGGTTTAAGACAAAGCTCTGGAGAGTACTGAACTGGCTAGCAACGAGTCCAGATCTCAATACAATAGAGCACCTGTGGAGAGATCTCAAAACAGCAGTTGGAGAAAGGAACCCTTCCAATCTGAGAGGCCTTTAGCAGTTGGTGAAAGAAGAGTAGCCCATCTTTGAGCTGCATTCTTTCCAAACCCGGACATTTGCAACCCTGCCCACAGCTGCAAATTATATTAGGACCTTGAACTGGACACAATGTGAGGTGCTACCACAGCACTTACCTTACTGAGTTAATCCTCCGGCTGTCTTCTTCAAAATGTTTTGTCAGTTGTCGCCTCCCCTCAGCACTAGTGTTTTTGTGCAATCGCAGCACGCCAGACCGCCCGCTCTCACCTGCTCCGCCTCTTCTGCGGTCACATGTGACTGAGTAGGCTAACTCCCTCAAGATGCAGCTATGAGAGCTGCCTCAATTGAGGGTTAATGGAGCACGTTGAGGCTACAATTACCAGCGGGCGGCACTGGCGCTTGTGGCTCATAGCCGCACAATGCTGCTTTTTACACAATAGAGAGAGGCCGAACTCCTCACGGCTTCTATCCATAGAATTATATAGAAAAATGTCTTCCATTACCAGCGGGGGGCACGCTCTCGGCTCCTAGCCGCACATGTTGCTTTTTGCACAATAGAGATAAGCCAAACTTCTCACGGCCTCTCTCCATAGAATTATATATTATATATACAATATATATATATATATATATATCTTTTTTAATTTACAATTTAGTTTTGCCCATGACGACAGGTGAAGTACTGCCGCAAGCACAGAGAAGCGCAACCACGATTGTAGGTAGAAATTTCAAAACATTTATTGAGCACACAATCATATGTACTTACTAAAATTCAATAAAAACATCACCTTGTAACATAGTTAATCCATATACGGCACCCAGCAGTTCTCCAGGCACTCAGCACTGTTGTCATCCTTTTTAGGCAATCGGTTGGCTGCAACTACTGGAATTAAATATCAAGCTGTATAGTAGTAGAACAGCTGTAGACCGATCTGTCTACGCATTTCATCTGACCACTGCAGACTTTTTCAAAACTCCTGGATCACTGTGGAAGTCATTAACAAATTAGAAGGTATGCAATGGGATGATGGATATATTTGGATGAGTTGTGAGTGATGTGATGGCTCTATACACAAATATTCCCCATGACAAAGGCGTAGAAGCTTTTGGACATATGGGGCGTTTAAGTAATATGTCCGATAAGCATTTGTGTTTTTTGGAAAAGAGTATCAAATTTATCCTGGATAATAATTATTTCTGTTTTAATAAGGTGTTCTATAGGCAAATTCAAGGGACAGCCATGGGCACTTCCATGGCACCTTCCTACGCCAATTTATATATGGCTCTATTTAAAGATTTAATGATCTGGAATAACAATCCTTTCATTGAGAATTTCATCAGGTACTATAGATATATCGATGACATTATTATAGTGTGGCACGGAGATAAAGGTAGAGCCCAAGATTTTGTAAGATAAATCAACCACAATGTATTCAATTTAAAGGGCCACTAAACCCAAAAACTTTCTTTCATGATTCAGATAGAACATTCAAATTTAAACAACATTACAATTTACTTCTATTATTTATTTTGCTTCATTTTTTAGAAATCCTTATTTGAAGAAAAAGCAATGCACATGGGTGAGCCAATTACATGAAGGCTTCTATGTGCAGCCACCAATCAGCAGCTACTGAGCATATCTAGATATGCTTTTCAGCAAGGAATATCAAGAGAATAAAAAAAATAGATAATAGAAGTAAATTAGAAATATGTTTAAAAATGCATTCTCTTTCTAAATCATGAAAGAAAAAATGTGGCTTTCATATCCCTTTAACATTTACTGAGAAAATAGCAAAGGAAAAAATAGTATTTTTAGATATTGAGCTTTTTATAGATAATAGATCCAATTCAGTGATGGTAAGGAACTATAGAAAACCATCTGACAGTAATGGTTTCCTTAATGCCAATAGCGGGTATATGAGGAACTGGAAGGAAAATATCCGTTTGGGCAATTTCGCAGGATTCAGGGAAATCGTACCAGGCTGGAGGACTATAACAGGGAAGTAGAGGTCCTTCAAACAAAATTTCTGGAAAAATAATATAATACAAGCTTATGTCCACGCAACACACAGAAAAGAGAAAAGATGAGTCCAATAACACGGTAAGGTTTATTACCACATATACTGAAGGAGCGGGTTTTATTAAAAAGGTTCTCCACAAACATTGGGGCATCCTAAGAGCAGACCCCATATTGAGAGAATCAGAGAGTTAGGAACAAAAACAAGAAATATAATTATTATTCCTTTCTTTGGGAACTTGTTTTCTCCTTAGGTACCTTGTCAGAATTATTGCAGAATTAGTGGGTTGCCTACAGAAGCAGTGCTTAAGCATAAGGTACAAATTATTACTGAAATGACATAAGTCACAGGTGTGCGAGTTATGTCAAGAGAAGGGTATGCTTCTTTACACTGTTTGTTATATAATTGTCTCAAGTATCTAGAAACTCAGTTAAGTTGTAAAATATAACTTTTATTAGTATTGATTAAAAAAGACAGCTTATATATTGTGATATTTTGCTGTCCTCACTTCAATTAAAAACACTTCTCCTTCAAATTGATGTACATAGTTCTTCTGTTCTTGAGTTGGTTGCAACAATGAGAACTATAAGATATTATATATGTAGCCTTAGTAAATACTAATTGTATTTTCAATGTGATTAAATAGCCATATATTTGGCTTGTTTGAAACATACACTGCATTGGCTAAATGTATTGTCTAACAGGTTTGAAATTCCTGTATGTTACTTATAGTCTTAATTATTTCTTCAAAGTTATAAAGTGACAAACAAGTAATTGTGTGGCTGATGTGGTTATAGAGGTTAGTAGTAACTTTAATAATCTCAAATTGGAGTGTGCATATAATATTCTATTTGTGCACTGTTCTTTCTTAAGGTTCTCTATCACAGTGACTATTACTCATATAAGTAAGCTCATAAGTTTGTGCTGTATCAAGAGCTGATGTATGAATAAGCTCATAGGCTTTTGCTGTGTCACGAGCTAATGTTGGTATTATGCTGTGGTGCTAGTTTTTATTTACAGCGAGTTAAATGTCAGAAAAAAGCGCTTTAATTTTAAGCTTCTGTTGTGCTGTAATCCTTATTATATTACAATATCATTTATTTACACTGATACTGCATTGGATCAATAGTAGGCTTATTAGATTAAAGCCTTGTGTGTTCAGATGGTAAATTAAGAATTATTGTTGCAACAAAAGTAACACTATTAGGTAGCTGGTTTCACTCATACATTTGTAAGTTCAATATACTGCTACAACTGTAGCTTCGGTAAATAAGGAAACAAGTATTCAACTTTTAAATCCTTTGTAAAGTATATTGTTATTTACACAGCTTTAAACCTATGTGGATTATTTCCTTGCACTTAGTAAATTGGTATGTTGTAAGAGAGTTAAATACATATACTCCGCTGTATTGTTACAGAGCAAAAGTTGTTATTTTAAGAATTGCTTATAGCCTTTTTACTATAAGCGCTTTCCAGCTTATTATTAATTGTCTCTATCAGTTTTAGCTGAATTGTATTGCTGTATTGTTAAGGAACATAGGTTGTTTGAAATTGCTTAGAGCCTTTTTACCATAAGTTAAATATTAATTGTCTCTAGCGGTTTCAACTGGATTATATTGCATCACTTTATTCACTTATCGGTTATAATAGTTTTACTACTTTTTCTACACCACATTATAGGGATTATAGCTTTTTGACACACCGGTGCCATTAAATATTACTTAGCCACATTACTTTGATTATCTCAATTCCACTCGATTGCCACTAAATGTTTTGTACTTATATATACCACCAACTATTAATTATAGAATGTAACTTATATTAACAACATGAAGGAGAGCAAGTTTCACATACGCTTCCTCAGAGGGGGTTACGCGAGACGGCAAATGTTCTTGTTTATATTGGTTTAATGTTCACGCCTACCTTTTTCAAATGGGGTATAAAGATACTTTCTATTGGTTAGACCAGATGTCAATCAAAACCGGCTAGGTTGTCTTTCTACTGATTAGATTATGGCCTCTAGTTATCAAGCCGTCAACCTCAAATACGCTGGAATTCCGCTGCGTATTTGTGGTGAGGCTGATTCGCCTAAGTTATCAAGCCCTACAGACCGGCAAAAGTAGAATATAGTGACGTAAGCTTCGATCTGCCGGACTCAGTCTGGCACAGATCGATTCTTACGTCACTCCAGATGTTCCGAATGCAAGTTCGGCAGAATCTGACTACTTTTGGAAGTTATCAAATGACTACCAGGTACGCTCGACACTTTTCTGGCCCAGCGTACCTGGTTTTCAATCCGCCCCCCTGGAGGCAGCGGATCCCATAGGAATCAATGGGAGTCTGAGCATAGCAAAAGTTCATGTTCGCTGCTGCCCGATATCCCATTGATTCCTATGGGAGCTGTCTACACCTAACACCCTAATATGTACCCCAAGTCTAAACACCCCTAATCTGCCCCCACTACACCGCCGCAACTAAATAAATGTATTACCCCCTAAACCGCCGCTACCGGAGCCCACCGCCACTCTAATAAACTTATTAACCCCTAAACCGCCGCTCCCGGACCCCGCCACAACTATAATAAATATGTTAACCCCTAAACCGCCGCTCCTGGACCCCACAGCCACCTACATAATACCTATTAACCCTTATCCTGCCCCCCTATACCGCCGCCACCTATAATAAATTTATTAACCCCTATCCTGCCGATCCCGTACCCGCCGCAACTAAATAAATTGTTTAACCCTAAACTGCCGCTCCCGGACCCCGCCGCCACCTATATTAAATAATCTATAGATTAAACTAATCTGCCCCCCCTACACCGTCGCCACCTATAATAGATTTATTAACCCCTATCCTGCCCCCCTATACCACCGCCATCTATATTAAACTAATTAACCCCTAAACCTTAGTCTAACACTAACCCTAACACCCCCCTAACTTAAATATTATTTTAATAAATCTAAATAAAAATTACTCTTATTAACTAAATTAATCCTATTTAAAACTAAATACTTACCTATAAAATAAACCCTAAGATAGCTACAATGTAATTAATAATTACATTGTAGCTATCTTAGGATTTATATTTATTTTACAGGCAACTTTGTATTTATTTTAACTAGGTACAATAGTTAATAAATAGTTATTAACTATTTAATAACCACCTAGCTAAAATAAATCCAAAATTACCTGTAAAATAAATCCTAACCTAAGTTACAATTAAACCTAACACTACACTATCATTAAATAAATTAAATTAATTAACTACAAGTAGCTACAATTAAATACAATTAAATAAACAAAACTACAAAAAAAACAAACACTAAATTACAGAAAATAAAAAAAGATTACAAGAATTTTAAACTAATTACACCTAATCTAAGCCCCCTAATAAAAAAAAAAAAAAAAAAAAAAAAAAGTCCCTACACTATTCTAAATTACAAGGTAATCAGCTCTTTTACCAGCCCTTAATAGGGCTTCTTGCTGGGCATGCCCCAAAGTAATCAGCTCTTTTGCCTGTAAAAAAAAATACAACCCCCCAACATTAAAACCCACCACCCACATACCCCTACTCTAACCCAAACCCCCCTTAAATAAACCTAACACTACCCCCCTGAAGTTCTCCCTACCTTGAGACGTGTTCACCCAGCCGGGCCGAAGTCATCATCCAAGGGGTGCTGAAGATGTCTTCCATCCGATAGAAGTCTTCATCCAAGGGGAGCTGAAGAGGTCTTCCATTCGATAGAAGTCTTCCTCCAGGCGGCGTCTTCAATCTTCATCCATCCGGAGCGGAGCGGAGGCATCTTCAAAGCAGCCGACGCGGAGCCATCCTTCTTCACCGACGCCTATTCGCCGTATGAATATTCCTTTAAGTGACGTCATCCAAGATGGCGTCCCTCGAATTCCAATTGGCTGATAGGATTCTATCAGCCAATCGGAATTAAGGTAGGAAAAATCTGATTGGCTGATCCAATCAGCCAATCAGATTGAGCTCGCATTCTATTGGCTGTTCCGATCAGCCAATAGAATGCAAGCTCAATCTGATTGACTGATTGGATCAGCCAATCGGATTGAACTTCAATCTGATTGGCTCATTGAATCAGCCAATCAGATTTTTCCTACCTTAATTCCGATTGGCTGATAGAATTCTATCAGCCAATCGGAATTCGAGGGACGCCATCTTGGATGACGTCACTTAAAGGAATATTCATTCGGCGAGTAGGCGTCGGTGAAGAAGGATGGCTCTGCGTCGGCTGCTTTGAAGATGGCTCCGCTCCGCTCCGGATGGATGAAGATTGAAGACGCCGCCTGGATGAAGACTTCTATCGGATGGAAGACCTCTTCAGTGCCCCTTGGATGAAGACTTCTATAGGATGGAAGACATCTTCAGCGCCCCTTGGATGAAGACTTCGGCCCGGCTGGGTGAACACGACTCAAGGTAGGGAGAACTTCAGGGGGGTAGTGTTAGATTTATTTAAGGGGGGTTGGGTTAGAGTAGGGGTATGTGGGTGGTGGGTTTTAATGTTGGGGGGAGGTTGTATTTTTTTTTACAGGCAAAAGAGCTGATTACTTTGGGGCATGCCCCGCAAAAAGCCCTTTTAAGGGCTGGTAAAAGAGCTGATTACTTTTGTATTTTAGAATAGGGAAGGGACTTTTATTATTTTTTTTTTTATTATTTTATTAGGGGGCTTAGATTAGGTTTAAAATTCTTGTAATCATTTTTTATTTTCTGTAATTTAGTGTTTCTTTTTTTTGGACTTTAGTTAGTTTATTTAATTGTATTTAATTGTAGCTACTTGTAGGTAATTTATTTAATTTATTTAATGATAGTGTAGTGTTAGGTTTAATTGTAATTTAGGTTAGGATTTATTTTACAGGTAATTTTGTATTTATTTTAGCTAGGTAGTTATTAAATAGTTAATAACTATTTAATAACTATTGTACCTAGTTAAAATAAATACAAAGTTGCCTGTAAAATAAAAATAAATCCTAAAATAGCTACAATATAATTATTAGTTATATTGTAGCTATATTAGGATTTATTTTATAGGTAAGTATTTAGTTTTAAATAGGAATAATTTAGTTAATAAGAGTAATTTTTATTTAGATTTATTAAAATAATATTTAAGTTAGGGGGGTGTTAGGGTTAGTGTTAGACTTAGGTTTCAGGGTTAATTAGTTTAATATAGATGGCGGCGGTATAGGGGGGGCAGATTAGGGGTTAATAAGTTTAATATAGGTGGCGGCGGGGTCCGGGAGCGGCGGTTTAGGGGTTAAACAATTTATTTAGTTGCGGCGGGGTATGGGATCCGCAGGATAGGGGTTAATAAATTTATTATAGGTGGCGGCGATATAGTAGGGGGGCAGGATAGGGGTTAATAGTAGGGATGCACCGATACCGATACTAGTATCGGTATCGGTACCGATACCAAGTATTTGCATGAGTACTTGTACTCGTGCAAATGCACCGATACTTAAACCGATACCTCCACTTCCTACCCATATGCTATCTTGTGGCGTTTTTTCAAACTGCATGTTCCCATTTCATTTTAAACTGGAGTGGAGACTAAACTAAAAATTGTTTACTACTATTCTGACAATACAAATTGCTGTTATTTGTATTATTGTAGGAGAGATCACTGTACCTCGTTCAGACAGACCCCTGAAGTACTGGGCAGTTAATAAACAGATTTCCAGCTCTGGCTAAAATGGCACAAAAATATCTTTATGCACCATGCAGTAGTTTGGAAAGTGAAAGACTGTTCAACTTAGAGTTGAACCTCCATACAAATGTCAGATTGATGTTATATAACAGCCCTACAACCCAATTGTATCACCCCTTTAAATGTAATATTTTATTGTAATAATTTTTATTTATAAACATGTTCAGTGAACTTTTTTATTATTTCATAATGTCTTTTGAATTACAGTCCTTTATAATTATAAAGAAGGAATCTTAAATAATTAGTCTGCATTGTGCTTGGTAAACTGTCACATGACATAAAAAAAAAGTATCGGTAATTGGTATCGGCGAGTATTTGAAAACTAGTATCGGTACTTGTACTCAGTCATAAAAAAATGGTATCGGTGCATCCCTAGTTAATAGGTATTATGTAGGTGGCGGCGGGGTCCGGGAGCGGCGGTTTAGGGGTTAACATATTTATTATAATTGCGGCGGGGTCCGGGAGCGGCGGTTTAGGGGTTAATACATTTATTAGAGTGGCGGTGGGCTCCGGGAGTCGCGGTTTAGGAGTTAAAATGTTTAATATAGTTGTGGAGGGGTCTAGGAGCGGCGGTTTAGGGGTTAATAACTTTACTTAGTTGCGGGGGGCTCCGGGGGCGCCGGTATAGGGGGTAGAACAGTATAGAATAGTGTGAGTGCTTAGTGACAGCTTATCAATAAAGCTGTAAAAAAGCTGAAGAGCAGCGAGATTGGATGAGTTATAACTATCACAGTCCGCTGCTCATCGCCCCGTACTTGGTGCGCGGCTTTTTGACAGCTTTTTTGATAACTTTTTCGAGCGTATTATGGTCCGCGGCGGAGATGTGAGGCGAGCTTAGGTGGGCGTATTGGGGCCGGCGATGGCAGGTACGTACGGATCTTGATAACTAGAGGCCCAAGTGTCAATCGAAGCAGTAGTGTTTACAAATGCTCAGTATCGATGTTTTTTAATGTTCTTAGCGCAATATTGTTGCTTAACATATTTATTTTGAAATTCCAAGACTTTTATCTCTATTTCATAACGAATGATTGTACTTGTTGAATACTATGGAAATGTTGTGATTTTGTATTAACTGTGTGTGACAAATTTGTGCTGGTTGAATTCCAAAAAGATTTGAGTGAGAATAAAAATGAAACAATTTTTTAAATAAATAAAACAATGATGAAAATTAATAAAATAAAAAATAAAAAATAAAAAAGTAAAAAATGAAAAATAAAAAAGTGAAATTGTGCAGACAAAAAACAAATGACAAAAAGCCTTGGTGAAATTCTATAAATGAATTGTATTCATTACTAGATGTGAAATACATAGGGTCACTTCTACTGACCTTAAAATTCTTTCATTTTTATTCTCACTCAAATCTTTTTGGAATTCAACCAGCACAAATTTGTCACACACAGTTAATACAAAATCACAACATTTCCATAGTATTCAACAAGTACAATCATTCGTTATGAAAAAGAGATAAAAGTCAAGGAATTTCAAAATAAATATGTTAAGCAACAATATTGTGCTAAGAACATTAAAAAACATCGATACTGAGCATTTGTAAACACTGCTGCTTCGATTGACGCATAATCTAATCAGTAGAAAGACAACCTAGCCGGTTTTGATTGACATCTGGTCTAACCAATAGAAAGATGGTGAAAAAAAGAAGAGAGGCACACAAATGTGTGTATCAATCGGTACAATTCGGCAAAACTCCAAATATTGTATGCACAGGGTACTCACACTTTGGCACAGCACACCAGTGTGCTTGTGGAAGCGGGCTGGCACTCAGAGCTGCCCAGCTGGCTCTCTCCGGCACTTTCTTGGAAACAGTGGCTGTCCTGTATGTTAGACTGTCTGGTAGTGGTGTGCTTGTATTCAAACTCCAGGCTCAAGTTATATTAAAATGAATTAAAAACTTTTATTGCACAGGGTTAACAAGCACATATGAAATAGGTACAAGTAAAATATTGCTACGCGTTTCTCGGCCCTCCTGGCCGTTTCATCAGGCATATGACCAATAGAAAGTATCTTTATACCCCATTTGAAAAAGGTAGGCGTGAACATTAAACCAATATAAACAATAACATTTGCCGCCTCGCGTAACCCCCTCTGAGGAAGCGTATGTGAAACGCCGCGTCAGGGGTTTCCATTTTTTTAAACTTGCTCTCCTTCATGTTGTTAATATAAGTTACATTCTATAATTAATAGTTGGTGGTATATATAAGTACAAAACATTTAGTGGCAATCGAGTGGAATTTAGATAATCAAAGTAATGTGGTTAAGTAATATTTAATGGCACCGGTGTGTCAAAAAGCTATAATCCCTACAATGCGGTATAGAAAAAGTAGTGAAACTATTATAACCGCTAAGTGAATGAAGTGATGCAATATAATCCAGTTGAAACCGCTAGAGACAATTAATATTTAACTTGAAACCGCTTATGGTAAAAAGGCTCTAAGCAATTTTAAACGACCTATGTTCCTTAATAATACAGCGATACAATTCAGCTAAAACTGATAGAGACAATTAATAATAAGCTGGAAACCGCTCATAGTAAAAAGGCTTTAAGCAATTCTTAAAATAACAACTTTTGCTCTTTAACAATACAGCGGAGTATATGTATTTAACTCTCTTACAACATACCAACTTACTAAGTGCAAGGAAATAATCCACATAGTTTTAAGGTGTGTAAATAACAATATACTTTACAAAGGATTTAAAAGTTGAATACTTGTTTCCTTATGTACCGAAGCTACAGTTGTAGCAGTATATTGAACTTACAAATGTATGAGTGAAACCAGCTACCTAATAGTGTTACTTTTGTTGCAACAATAATTCTTAACTTACCATCTGAGCACACAAAGCTTTAATCTAATAAGCCCACTATTGATCCAATGCAGTATCAGTGTAAATGAATGATATTGTAATATAATAAGGATTACAGCACAACAGAAGATTAAAATTAAAGTGCTTTTTTTCTGACATTTAACTCGCTGTAAATAAAAACTAGCACCACAGCATAATACCAACATTAGCTCGTGACACAGCAAAAGCCTATGAGCTTATTCATACATCAGCTCTTGATACAGCACAAACTTATGAGTTTACTTATATGAGTAATAGTCACTGTGATAGAGAACCCGTAAGAAAGAACAGTGCACAAATAGAATATTATATGCACACTCCAATTTGAGTTTATTAAAGTTACTACTAACCACATCAGCCACACAATTACTTTTTTGTATGTTTCAAACAAGCCAAATATATGGCTATTTAATCACATTGAAAATACAATTAGTATTTACTAAGGCTACATATATAATATCTTATAGTTCTCATTGTTGCAACCAACTCAAGAACAGAAGAACTATGTACATCAATTTGAAGGAGAAGTGTTTTTAATTGAAGTGAGGACAGCAAAATATCACAATATATAAGCTGTCTTTTTTAATCAATACTAATAAAAGTTATATTTTACAACTTAAGTTAATTTTTAGATACTTGAGACAATTATATAACAAACAGTGTAAAGAAGCATACCCTTTTCTTGACATAACTCACACACATGTGACATGTCATTTCAGTAATAACCCATATTGAGAGAAGTTATCGAGGACAGACCTCAAATAGTGTTTAAAAATAACCGCAACCTTAAGAACATATTAGCTCCATCTAAATTACAGGACCCTACCGCTAAGAGTAAGTCTGGCACCTTAGATCAATGGGTCACAGGAAGACCAGAAACATACAAATGTGGTCGCAGCAATTGCTGCATGTGTGCACGTTTATGGAATAGAGAGTCCACAATGAATTGGAATCACATGAAACAGTACCCATTAAATGTAGAGGGATCTGCCATTCCACATTTGTAGTCTATGGTGTAACCTGTGGCTGTGGATTGATCTACATAGGTAGAACAAAAAGGGAAATTAAGAAGCGTTGCTATGAGCATATTAGTAATATTGAAACAGGTTTGAAAACTCATAGCGTTAGTGAACATTTCAGGTTATTCCACAAGCAGGACCCCAGCAGCCTGCATATAAGTATACTTGAAGTATTACCCCCAGGTCAGAACCCTCACCAAAGGCTTATTAAGCTCAGACAGAGAGAAACAAGATGGATTCAAGAGGTAGATAGCCTTACACCAAAAGGCTTAAACATAGACTTGGATTTACAAGCCTTTATGATCTAATCTCTCGCTGTTTGAAGTTGTAATTAATATAATATTAGTTCTCCTGTCTTAGGCAGTTTCTCACTCTGATAGAGGTAGCTGTCATCTTTCTTTTTTTAGGAATCATTAAGAAATTGTATGACTTTGCCTTTTAATTCTATTATGTATTTTTATATTTACGCATTTTACGGGGTTTAGAGTGTTTCTTAATTATTTTATTTTGTATAGTATTTTAGACACATTAGATGCATATCTGATTTAGTAATTTGTCTGCAGTGTTCTGAATATTTGTATCAATCTGTGTTACTCTATTATGGATGAAATTTAATACTTTTAGAATAATTAATTTTTAACAATAAATTTTTGTTTAATATGAACTGATAACATTATGTTGTTACCCGATAGCATCAAAGTAATTCTACTGCAAGTAAGTTAGCGTGCAGCCCACACGGCAGTGTAAGTGATCTTTGACTAACCTGGCTTGATAGTGCAACATGTAATCTGCACGTCACTATGTGACCTACCAATAGGAAGCGGATTTAGCCAGCTAATGTTCCACTATACAGACATGTAAACACGCGCCATTAGCACATGGCTGGTGGGCGTTGTTTGTTTAGCCCTGATACACAGAATGTGTAACAGTAAAGGGCAGAGCAGTGAGCAGTTAAAACGGAAGAGGATCCTCACGGAACAACACAGCTGATCCAGGAGTTTTGAAAAAGTCTTCAGAGGTCAGATGAAACGCGTAGACGGATTGGTCTACAGCTGTCCTACCACTTACTATACAGCTTGATTTTTAATTCCAGTTGTTGCAGCCAGCCGATTGCCTATAAAGCGGATGACAACAGTGTTGAGTGCCTGGAGAACCTCTGGGAGCCATATATGGATTAACTATGTTACAAGGCAATGTTGTTATTGAATTTTAGCAAGTGCATATGATTGTGTGCTCAATAAATGTTTTTAAATTTCTACCTAGAATCTTGGTTGAACTTCTCTGTGCTTGCATTTCAGTGTTTTTTTCTGCCTGAGTACTCCTTAGAACTCAGAAAGTGTGGAAGCTGCACCAACGGTCCTGTAAAGGGAACGCTATCCAGCTCAGGAAGCCAAGATTTCGTACGCAAGTGAATTACATATACTCCTTGAGGCACATTGGTGGTTTGGAAAAAGTGGGTCTTCACAGCAAGATTTTGTTAACAGAACTAACAGGGAGGATCTAGATTTCAGTGGGACTTTTCTGGTCTGTATTATAAATTCAAGATATCAATTATAATTGAATGTAAATTGTGTTACTGATGTTGTTATGTGGATAAGCAGTAGTCTATCCAATTAAGCGATTTTAAATATTGATTACATATCTAACATTGCATTTCCCATTTGCGCTGCTTTATAATTGTTTTGATATATATATATATATATATATATATATATATATACACACACAACACACAGAGAAAGCCCTGCACTCACAAGCTCTCAGGTAAGATTAAAAGCAAAATGGAAAGGTTAGTTACCGCATCTGGCCAAATGGGACAAGCCCAGGTACCACGTCAAGGTCTTTTCCAAAAACCTGGGACCCTAAAACATCCACATAATGCAAGCTCTCAATCCAAACAAACTGGGAAAAAGTTACCGCATCTTCTTGCCAGTGAGCACCCAGGGCTGAGCATGTTGCAGGGTCATGGGATGTGTACCCGGTCCGGTCTAGGAGTGTAGTCTCCTTCCGTATTTTGTATATGACTGGGGTGATTACATAAACCTGTGCACCCTTCACTTGTTCTCAGATTGTTTGGATTTGAAAGCTTGCATTGTGTGGCTGTTTTAGGGTACTGTTTTTTGGGAAAGGACCTAGACATGATACCTGGGCTTGTCCCATTTGGCCAGATGCGGTAACTAACCTTTCACTTTTTTGCTTTTAATCTCAGCTGAGAGCTTGATAGTGAGTGCAGGGTTTTCTCTGTGTGTTGTATTAATTATTTTTGTAATTTCCCCTATGGTTCTTGCACGCAGACCTGTCTGGGGTTAACTGCCTGTGACTCTGGGGACAGCACAGCTTCTTGTGAGTGCCAGTGGCACCCAAGGCTAAGCATGTTGCAAAGTCATGGGATTTGTACCCGGTCCAGTCTAGGAGTGTATATTTATAGAGAAAACACAGCCCCCCCTTGACTTCCATGTGAAGGCACTTAGTCTTATGCTTTTGTATTTTATCACAAACCCTTGTCATCGTCGTTGTGAATATTATCCTTTTCTATTTCAGTAGTGTACCCACATGGGGCCAGAATACGAGTGGAGCGCAATATTGTGCTTACGCAAGCGTGATATTTGTGTTCCACTCAGTAATACAATCGCACAAGAGTGTACTTCCATAGGCTCCAATGGGAGCCTCGTTTTCATATTGGCAGCCACGGCAAACACCTTAGCGGGCAAATAACGCAAAATATGCTTATACAGGCATACCTCATTTTATTGCGCTTCACTTTATTGCGTTTCACAGATATTGTTCTTTTAACAAATTGAAGGTTTGTGACAACTCTATGCCATTTTTCCAACATATATACACACATAAACATGTAAATACATATATACACACATAAACACATAAATATATACTGTATATACATAAATACATACATAAACACATAAATACATACTGTATATATATATATATATATATATATATATATATATATATATATGTATACACATAAACACATAAATACATACTGTATATACATATATACACACATAAACACATAAATACATATATACACACATAAACACATAAATACATACTGTATATACATATATACACACATAAACACATAAATACATACTGTATATACATATATACACACATAAACACATAAATACATATGTACACACAAACACATAAATACATACTGTATATACATATATACACACATAAATACATACTGTATATACATATATACACACATAAACACATAAATACATATATACACACATAAACACATAAATACATATTGTATATACATATATACACACACATAAACACATAAATACATATATACACACATAAACACATAAATACATACTGTATATACATATATATACACACATAAACACATAAATACATATATACACACATAAACACATGCATAATGTATATACATATATACACACATAAACACATAAATACATACTGTATATACATATATACACACATAAACACATAAATACATATATACACACATAAACACATAAATACATACTGTATATACATATATACACACATAAACACATAAATACATATATACACACACCTATATACAGGGCTCAAAATTTCCACTCTCCATTGGCGAGTGGAAATTTAACAGTAGAGAGTGAAAGTTAGTGTTTGCAGATTGTACACTCCTATTGAAGCACTGACAAAAACACATTTTGTGCTATGTGCTATAACTATTATCTTAATGGATATTATATATATCCATGAAAGTGCAAAGATATGTTATTCCTCTAGGGTTGTAGGGACCACATCATTGTTATTATTATTATTATTATTGTTTAAACTGTTACTTCTGAGAGGGTAAACAGGCAGAGAGAGACTGTATATAAAAAAGTGGAAGTGGAGAAGAAAGTAGAGTTAAGAGAGAATGGAGAAAAAAAAGAGTGAAGAGATCTGAGAGAGAGGAGAGAAAAAGTGTAAAGAGAAGATATGGCCTGAGAGAGAAGAGAGAGGGTAAAAAGAGAGATTGAAGAGAGAAGGGAGTTGAGAAAGATAGTTAAGAGCGAGAAGGGAGGTCTGCTATGACCTTCCATGACTGTCGGCACTCTCTGCATTCTCTCAGTTCAACAACTTCCTATTTCTATCCAGCTGTTGTCTTCCCCAGAACCTCTAGTTGATATTTCTAACTGATATGAACTTATTTTTGTTCATTTATTACTGGATGTAGCATTATTTAATTTGTTATGGTATAAAATAAAAAAAAAATATTTCGAAATGTTTCACAATGGCTAAACATGCAAAGAGGGGGTAAAGTTGTGAGTGTGATGTGGGTGGGATTAGGAATGGTGAGTAACATTTTGTCCTTGATAGTAGCTTTGGACTTGGACTTTTGAGCCCTGCCTATATATACACATCACCAGCAAAAAGATTATAACTTACTGAAGTCTCAGATGATGGTTAGCAGTTTTTAGCAATAAAGTATTAGTGGTAGCAGAAGGACTAGGTCTAGCCCTTGCAGAGGAAGGAACTGGAGCTTGTTTTCGGCTGTCATCATGATATTCTTGACTTGGCATTTGCACAGCTCCAGAAGAACTACCAGAAGGAGGTGGTAATGGTGATAGAGAGGCAGTGTTTCTAGAGTCACCTCCTACATCATCCTCTATAATAGACACCTCTGGCTCATCATAATCTAATTCCTCCTCTTGTAAGGTAAAAGCAACTTCCTTACATATTTGCACAGAGGTGGGAGTGAGACTGGCATCTAACACTCGCTTAAAATGTGGCGTCAACATTAGGCTAACCTCCTCTTCCAAGGGCCTACTAATGCTGATGGTCATAGCCATTACCACCTCAAGATTGGTAATGGCTCTAATTACGTCTTGTCCACAGAGAGTACTATTTTCTGGGAACAAGAGGCGACTGCTGCTGACTGTGGCACTGGAGGCAGGGTGGAGAAAATAGGGGGGCTATTAACACATCTGGTGGTTTTTGTCAGGCTTTCACAATAATGGTGTCTGTTGCTTTAAGTGAATCACCAATCACTTACATACTCTGCCTTTAAATACTTCCCGCCTGCTAAACTCAGTGCTTAGTATTTTGTTTCCTGCCTTCTAGCAGCAAGCTTTTCCCTAAGCTCCACATCTTTCTGGGATCGTCACATTTACTTAAGGAATTCCTGTTTAAGTGAATGAACTTTGTATACCTACCTGGATTGTTACTTACGAATTAATTTCTTACTCTAATCTTATAGACTTTGTTTCAGCTTCAACAACGCTCTAAGGAGAAAAGCATTTCAAACTTCACTTTCACGGCTGTCTGCCGACTACCGCAACTTCTACCTCTGTGGCCACAAGTAAGGTACAACTATTGGATACTTTGTTGCATTGTTTGGCACTGTCATATAAACTAACTGTTTTTCTTAGACCAAAGACTGTTTGTTGTACGGAGATCCGCTACGTCAGAGTGGAACCTGTCAATCATCTGACGTCTACACGGACTCTCCGCCTAGCGTGACTCACACCTCCTTTCTCACTAGCCGAATGGGATCGGCATCGCTGCAAGCTCTTTCAGATTCTGTATTTGAAATACTTACCTAAAGACACGCTACTCTCCAATAAGACCAAGTAGGTTCCATATAAGTTGTACGACTTCCAGAGGCTTACTACTCAAGTAAGGTATATTATTTATGAACTGTTAGTTAAGGATTATGACATTCCGTCTATTCATAACATGTGATTGATCTTCAAAGGACTTATATTGTTAAATATCACATCTACAGTTGATAATAATCTCTACAATTGTTTATACAGTTTATGCTATATTACAAACTGAAAAAAACATTTACCACCTTTGGGCATTTCTAAGCAACAATACAAAGTCTCTTTCAGACAGTTCGCCATTCATTCCAATTCCCTTATAGATTTTCTTCCTCCTTCCACACCTGTTGGAGTGTAGAAAATTAAACTATATCAATTCCACACTTCCACCAATAATCAAATTCTCCTCTCATAGTATTTGATAGAGTGGAAGTGTAACATATAAATTATTTGAAGTGCAAATTACCAGTTGCGATCCACACCTTTATAACTAGGCTGTTTCACTCTAAGAAACCATACATAGCCTGACATAATACTAAGCCATTTAAAATGGAGCCAGGTGATTTGCCTCAGATAGTTTATAACCTATCACAAAAGGTTGATTTAATGAGTCAAGCAATACGTGACCTTCAAATTGAAAATAGAGCTTTAAAAGATGTAATAAATGACTCTATAAAAAATAAATCTGATCACAACCCTGAACCCCAGGTGTCTATGCCAGAACCATTTTCTGGAGATAGAAAATTGTACAGACATTTCAAGGACTCTTGTCATCTACTTTATTCCTTAAAACCCTTAACTTATTCCACAGAAAGGGTGAAGGTCTTAACTACAATATCATTCCTGAGATCAGAACCTAGGATTTGGGCTGATCATCTGTGTGAGTCTGAGGATCCCATCTTAGGCTCATTAACCAATTTCTTTGCAGCTATGGATGAACTATATCAGGATACTGACATACAACTTACTGCCGAGTATAAAATGAGGAATCTGAAACAAGGGAAAAAACCCGTAGAAGATTATATAACTGAATTCAAGTTATACTCCTCAGATTCCTCATGGAGTGCTATTTCATTAAGAAACCAGTTCCGCCTCGGCTTAGCCGAAAATATCAAAGATGAATTATCAAGAGTGGAACTCCCTAACACTTTAGAAGCTTTAATGCGTTTATCCACGCGGATTGATAGACGTCTCCGCGAAAGGAAAGCTGAAAAGGCTAATCCGGATCTTCTATCAAGATTTAAATCAGAAACTTTCAACCCTTAAACTGTAAACCCCAGTTCAACTACTACTCCTATGGAGATAGGTATGATTCGTGGTCCGTTATCACCAGAGGAAAGGATCAGGAGAAAAAACAACCATCTCTGTATGTACTGTGCCAGTTCCAAACATGTTGTTCAAGAATGTCCTACCCTTCAAAGAAACAAAAAGAGTAAGTTTATTTGTTTAAACACATCATGTATTATTGATGACGCCCAACCTTACTGCAAACTATCTCTTGTCTTACAGTGGGACCTTAAAAGACTGAAGACCAGTGCTATTCTGGATTCTGGTGCCGTGGGAAATTTCATAGACATCAGTATTGTTCAACTGAATAAAATTCCCTTAATTTCAAAACCTAATCCTGTCTCTGTTCAAGTTATTGATGGGTCCACTATTACATATGGTCCCATTACACATCACACTATCCCTTTGTTAGTAGTTGTAGGTAACGGGCACACAGAACACATATCTTTTGATGTGTTACCTTCTCCTCATTTCCCCGTGATCCTGGGGGTAAACTGGTTACAATTACACAATCCTACCATAAATTGGAGCTCTCTAAAAGTACAACTTAATTCTAGTTACTGCACCTCTACTTGTTTCCCTAATCGTTTCATTCTGCATTCCTCTCCACAGAATTATATTCCCTCACATTACAAGGATTTCGAAGACGTATTCAGTAAAATTGAGGCTGACAATTTACCACCTCATCGAATATATGATTGTCCAATAGAACTTGTACCTGGGGCTTCTATACCGGTTGGACATCTATACCCGATGAGTCAACCCGAACTTAACCATTTAAAAACCTATTTACAGGAGAATCTTAAAA
Source organism: Bombina bombina (assembly GCF_027579735.1). Classification (NCBI taxonomy): domain Eukaryota; kingdom Metazoa; phylum Chordata; class Amphibia; order Anura; family Bombinatoridae; genus Bombina; species Bombina bombina. Next base: position 504,298,528 of record NC_069505.1, read on the forward strand.
AAGGCTTCATTAGGCCTTCAACATCACCAGCTGGAGCAGGAATGTTCTTTGTTACAAATAAGGATTCCACACTTCGACCGATAATAGATTACAGAGAACTAAACAAACAAACCATAAAAAATAGGTACCCCCTTCCATTGATTCCTGAGATGATCGAAAGATTATCCACTGCTACAATTTTTACTAAATTGGACTTAAGGGGAGCTTATAATCTCATCCGCATCAAAGAAGGACATGAATGGCTCACAGCTTTCAGGACAAGGTACGGGTTATTCGAATACCTGGTTATGCCGTTTGGATTGACTAATGCGCCCGCCACATTCCAGCACTTTATAAATGATATCTTTAGAGATCTACTGGATGTGTGCGTGGTTATTTACCTCGACGACATTCTCATTTATTCTGACACAGTGGAAGACCACATCAAACATGTGAGGTGGATTTTGTCTCGTTTAAGGACTCACAAATTATACGCTAAACCTGAAAAGTGTTCCTTTCACCAAACCTCAATATCCTTTCTCGGATATACCATAACACCTGAAGGAATACAAATGCAATCAGAAAAGGTTGATGCTGTAAAAAACTGGCCTACCCCAAAAAACAGAAAGGAAGTCCAAAGATTTTTAGGTTTTTCAAATTATTACCGTAAATTCATCCGAAATTTCTCCTCTATAGTAAAACCACTTACTCAACTTACCAGTATTTCCAAACCCTTCTGTTGGGATTCCAAAGCCATTAACGCCTTTAACACTCTTAAAGAATGTTTTACTACTGCCCCCATTCTGCAACACCCGGATATCAACCAGCATTACGTACTTGAAGTCGATTCTTCGGATTTTGCCATAGGGGCGGTTCTTTCCCAACAAAAGGCTTTAAATGAACCTCTCTATCCGATATCTTATTATTCCAAAGCAATGTCCTCAGCAGAACTAAACTATACGATTGGGGACAAAGAATTGCTAGCTATACGTAGAGCACTTGAATTCTGGAGACACATCCTAGAGGGAGCCAAACATCCAGTTACCATTTTCACAGACCATAAAAACCTACAATTTCTACAAAATAATAAAACCCTGTCTGCAAGACAGGTTCGATGGTCCCTCTATTTTTCAAGATTCGATTTCCATATCGTTTATAGACCAGCTGTAAGGAATGGAAAGGCAGATGCGCTATCTAGATACATCAGGCCTTCTACAGAAAAGATTTCCCCACCTTCTATAATTCCAGCTGAAAGGTTTATCCAAGAACCAGACAACATTAAAGTCCTTTCAACACTGACAACTTCTCCATTAACTTCTAATAGGATTTACCTTCCTGAGAATCAAAGAGAAAAAATATTAGAACGGTACCATGATTCACCTTTGGCTGGACATCCAGGAACTAAAAGAACTGTAGACCTGATAAAAAGGGAATACCATTGGCCCAATATGATATCATCTGTTAATGAATACATAAAAACCTGTGTTGTATGTCAAACCTCGAAGAATGAAAAAAAATCTCTTTATGGACTGCTAATGCCTTTACCCGTCCCAGACAGGCCTTGGCAACAACTGGGGATGGACTTCATAGTTGATTTACCCCCATCAAAAAACCAAACTACCATTTTCGTAGTCATTGATACTTTTACGAAAATGGCACATTTCATACCCTACCACAAGCTACCGTCTTCTAGTGAAACTGCTTCCTTATTCATAAATAATGTAGTTAAATATCACGGAGTACCATCAGTGGTCATTTCTGATCGTGGATCACAATTCACTTCTCACTTTTGGAAAAGCCTTAGTGAATCTCTGAAATTTGATCATCGTTTTAGCACAGCATTTCATCCACAGACCAACGGCCAGACTGAGAGAGTCAACCAGTGGATAGATGAATATTTAAGATGTTTCTGCTCTTTCCAACAGAACGATTGGCTCAATTATCTACCATTAGCTGAGTTTGCCTATAACAACCTAACTAGTTCAACTACTAAAGTTTCACCTTTCTATGCTAATTATGGGTTTCACCCCAGTTTTGACTCACAACCCTCAAAAGCTTCAAGTTCTCCTCTCGTAGATGAACTCAATAATTCAATGTTAGAAACATTTAAATTCTTAAAAGAAAACATCACAAAAGCTCAAGCCAACCAGAAAAGGTTTTTTGATTTGAGGAGAAGAAAACCACCTACATACTCAGTTGGAGATAAGGTCTGGTTGTCAACTAGGAATTTAAAATTACATGTACCTAGCAAAAAGCTCTCACAACGCTTCATTGGTCCATTTCCTATTACTAAAATCATTAACGATAACGCAGTTACTCTTACTCTTCCCACAACCATGAAGATCCACCCTACATTTCATGTATCTCTTCTTAAACCATACATACCAACTAGATCGGACATCACTGTTTTACCACCTACAGTTACGGAGTTAGGTCCGGGAGTTTATGAAGTACATTCGATACTGGACTCTAGATTTTGCAAAAACGAACTTCAATATCTAGTTCGTTGGAAGAACTTCTCTATTGAGGAGGATAGTTGGGAACCAGCCTCTAATCTCAGCGCTCCCAAACTCGTAGCTAGATTCCATCGACAGAATCCTGATCGTCCACGTCCTCAAGCTGAGGATCAGCTTGCTTGAGGAGGGGGTCCTGTCAGGCTTTCACAATAATGGTGTCTGTTGCTTTAAGTGAATCACCAATCACTTACATACTCTGCCTTTAAATACTTCCCGCCTGCTAAACTCAGTGCTTAGTATTTTGTTTCCTGCCTTCTAGCAGCAAGCTTTTCCCTAAGCTCCACATCTTTCTGGGATCGTCACATTTACTTAAGGAATTCCTGTTTAAGTGAATGAACTTTGTATACCTACCTGGATTGTTACTTACGAATTAATTTCTTACTCTAATCTTATAGACTTTGTTTCAGCTTCAACAACGCTCTAAGGAGAAAAGCATTTCAAACTTCACTTTCACGGCTGTCTGCCGACTACCGCAACTTCTACCTCTGTGGCCACAAGTAAGGTACAACTATTGGATACTTTGTTGCATTGTTTGGCACTGTCATATAAACTTACTGTTTTTCTTAGACCAAAGACTGTTTGTTGTACGGAGATCCGCTACGTCAGAGTGGAACCTGTCAATCATCTGACGTCTACACGGACTCTCCGCCTAGCGTGACTCACACCTCCTTTCTCACTAGCCGAATGGGATCGGCATCGCTGCAAGCTCTTTCAGATTCTGTATTTGAAATACTTACCTAAAGACACGCTACTCTCCAATAAGACCAAGTAGGTTCCATATAAGTTGTACGACTTCCAGAGGCTTACTACTCAAGTAAGGTATATTATTTATGAACTGTTAGTTAAGGATTATGACATTCCGTCTATTCATAACATGTGATTGATCTTCAAAGGACTTATATTGTTAAATATCACATCTACAGTTGATAATAATCTCTACAATTGTTTATACAGTTTATGCTATATTACAAACTGAAAAAAACATTTACCACCTTTGGGCATTTCTAAGCAACAATACAAAGTCTCTTTCAGACAGTTCGCCATTCATTCCAATTCCCTTATAGATTTTCTTCCTCCTTCCACACCTGTTGGAGTGTAGAAAATTAAACTATATCAATTCCACACTTCCACCAATAATCAAATTCTCCTCTCATAGTATTTGATAGAGTGGAAGTGTAACATATAAATTATTTGAAGTGCAAATTACCAGTTGCGATCCACACCTTTATAACTAAGCTGTTTCACTCTAAGAAACCATACATAGCCTGACAGTTTTATCTCAGTAGCAATGCTGGTGGTGCTTGAGCTGATACTTTTTTTAAGTGGGCCGGTTACAAATAATTTTCGTGTAACACTGGCTGAAGGTAGTGATTCAAACAATCAAAACAAACTGCCAGTTGTTACACTAGTTTTCGCTTCTGGTGGCTGTGGCTGAGATTCAACAAAGGAAGCCCACTTTTCACCACTGATGGTCGCAGTTAGTGAACCAACGCACCATACCCCTCTGTCTCTAACAGGACTGCTGGTGGTGGCAGCAGTGGGTAGCACCAATGCATGTGCTGCCGTGGCTGTGTCTGTAGCGGGGCTGCCACTGATGTTCTTGTGGCTCCTTTGCTAGCTGGGGAAGGAAAGGGTCTGCGTCTTTGCTTTGAGGGGCATGGCTCTTCTTAGCCGGATTATTTCTCTGCTTTTTTTTTTCTATTAAAAAGAAATGGTTGCTACCAGCAGATTATATGTCACGGTGTAATGGAGTGAAATGTGGTTAGTGTTTTTTTTACGTTATTCAAAAAAATGAGGTTATAGTGTTTTGGGGTTAAAAAGAGTTGGAGGTTTTTGAATTTTTGCTGTTTAAAAAAAGATAGATAATCCCTTTATTACCCATTCCCCAGTTTTCCATAACCAACACAGTTATAATAATACACGTTTTACCTCTGTGATTACCTTGTATCTAAGTCTCTGCTGACTGCCCCCTTATTTGAGTTCATTTGACAGACTTGCACTTTAGCCAATTAGTGCTCACTCCTCGGTAAATTCACGTGCTTGAGCTCAATGTTATCTATGTGAAACACATGAACTAATGCCCTCTAGTGGTGAAAAACTGTCAAAATCCTTTCAGATTAGAGGTGGCCTTCAAGGTCTAAGAAATTAGCATATGAACCTCCTAGTTTTAGCTTTCAACTAAGAATACCAAGAGAACAAAGCAAAATTGGTGATAAAAGTAAATTGGAAAGTTGTTTAAAATTGCATGCCCTATTTGAATCATTAAAGGTTTTTTTGAACTTGACTGTCCCTTTAAGGTAGGAAAAGGTTAAAAAAAGGAAACTTTTTAAAAATTATCTGTAAAAAAAAAAATGAGTGTCACATCACAACAAACAGACTCAGTAAACAACTAGTTAATATCTATGAAAAAGTATAATACAACTTATATACTAAGTGCAAAGCCAGCAGCCGCTTAACTATGCATCAAAAGGGTTAATACATTTTAAAAATTAAATCTAACTTAAACAACTTGCTTTTTTTAAATTCAGAAGTATTATACTACTATAATAAGTCCAATAAATAAACTTTTAAACTAACAAGTACAACTAGTCCTGCAGATAATGACAGTGGAGGGCCTTCTAGTAGGCCTGTAGCAACATTAAGAGATAACCAACTTGAAGTCTGGAGTGTTCTAAGTTGTGTTTGTTACATTGTTGCATGTTTTGAGGTGGGTGTGTGTGCTTACCTTTATACGGTCTTGCAGCAGTGATCCTGGCCTCTTCCTGTTCCAGACTTTGAGGAGAAAGTTTATGCACTGACTTTGTGGTATTGCAGAGGGTAGATGATGGATAGAAAAAGGAGAAAATCGATTCCACCGAAGAGATATCAGGAAGTGATGGAGCTGATGACCAGGAAGAAGGGACCTGCAGGAGAAAGAGGAGATCTGAGCAATGATGAGGCGGTACCCCCCACTCCCCAAAAGCCCCCCTTAGGAAATCATTTAATAAGGGCAGGAAGGTGGTGAGGGGGGAGTTGGGCCCAGCAGGCCAGGAATGGGGAAGTTCTCCAGGGCAGGGGCCTAGGAGTAGTTCAGGCGAGGCAGGGTCAGGGCCTACATCGGGACTTTCCACCTCAGAGATTCCTCCTATTGCCCAGGCAGTTGCGGTACATCAGTTTTTCCCTCCCATCCTAGTCGTTAGGGAACCTGGTTCGGTTCAGGTGCGGTACAGTTGGGGCCTGGAGGGGGGGTTGCGGCACAGTCGTTATCGGACTTGGCCACAGCAGCAATGGCTGCTGTCTTGGCCCTCGCCCAGTCCCTGGCCATGGTGATAGGCCCGGAGGGGATGGGGCAGGGCCGGGATGGCACCAGGGCAGGGGGCAGACGTTGCCTTCTAATTCCTTAGGCCGTTTTCGGCGTTAGGCCATGCCCCCTTGCATAGCGGTTCTCTCGCGACTCCCCCCTCTGACTCATCTGGAGGGGAGGAGTGCGGCCGCCATCTTGGGGGGCGGGACTATCACCGAACAGATGGCTCACGCGACCGAAGTACTCCAGGTAGGTTGAGGAGTCTCCGGGTCGTGGGTGGGCCCGCAGGGGGTAGTGGTGACTCTGGTAGGGAGCTGTTTCAGCTGGATAGTGGCCTGGTGCAGCAGGGGCAAGGTTCTTGGGTTGATGAGGAGGTCAGGCAAGAGGTCCATGATAGCACTGCAGGGCGGCGCGACAGGCCTTGTAATCAGAGGGCGCAGATAAATGTCTCGGTGGTTTCACACGGGGGATGTTCAAGGGGGATGCCAGATGAAGGGAATGACAGTGTGGTGTCCTATGTGGTGAATGAGGATGTTGTGAGCATGGGCCTGAGGGCCACTGGGGCAGGAGATGCGCTGCAGAGGCAGGAGAATTTGTATAGCATGAGTAGAAGTATGGTAAGTACGCGGGTGAGCACAGGGATGCAAGGTGTGCAGATGAGTCATGCTGGTGCAGGGTCACAAGCTCTGGCTGGGTTGAATGTGGATGCCCAGAATCAGGGAGTGAGTGAGGAAATGATCAGGAGGGCAGTAGAAGCTGCTTCACAGGCTGGTGCTAGGCCACAGTCCTCTACTGGGTTATATGTGCACGCTCAGGAGGGCAGGAGGAAATTATTTGAAGGGCTGTAGCGGCGGCTCTGGGTATGAATGTACAAGAGGGGCAAGGTGTGGGGAATGGGGTCGGCCCCCCGGGGCCTCATTCTTGACACAGAGTACTCCCCAAAATGTTTTTTCTTCACAGACTATCGTGAGAGGAGCGTCAGGCATGGAAGCTGGGGCAATAAGTGCGTTGGTGGTCGCTGGGACTAGCAGGGAACAGACTGCAGTTGTTGGGGCAGCGCTGCGAAAGATGGAGCACAGGACAAGGCGGCCGCTAACAGCTAGTACTGCTTGCCAAACATCACACACGCTGACACGGGGTAATCTACTAGCGAATCAGGTTTAGATAGTGGGGAGGACCTGGGTCTAGTGGGTAGAGGGCAGCAGCAGATGTTCAAATGGGTTAAGAAAATGGCTGCGGAACATTCCAAAACTAGGTAGGAGTTACTAGGTAGTAGGTAGTAGTTACTAGGTAGTAGGAGTTACGGGGTTGTTGGAGGTTCCTTCAGGGGTTTCTGCAGTAGGGATTGTAGGACAGACACAATGTCAGGTGGTGGCTAGGAAGGTATCAGCCCAAGGGGACACATATCCTTGCCTGGTACATTCTTTGTATGGTCACCTCAGGGCAAAAATAATAAAAAAGATTCCCGAAGGGCGCTAACTCAATGTATTCGAACTGTTGCTAGACGCATATAGGGCTAAAGAAAGGGCGGCCGACGGCACTGGTCCTTAGAAGGTACGCGGGCCGGATAAGAATGGCATACCTAAATGGGGAATGGGGTGCGGCTCCATGGCCCAAAGAGTGGATAGCGGTAGACTTGACTAGGAACCTGACATTGCTAGAGCTTTTCCCAATAGTTGTTGCCATTGAAATTTGGGGGTGTAAGTTGGAAAACAGGTCTGTAGTTTTTTTGTATGGACAATATGAGTGTGGTTTACGCCATAAACAGATTGTCCGCATCCTCTCCCGTGGTGGTGACTTACTTAAGACAGTTAGTGCTTCACCACCAGACACGTCCCGAGGGTGCAGAACGTGATTGCGAATGCACTCTCTCGATTTAATTGGGAGAAGTTTAGGAGGGCAGTGCCTAGGGCAGCGGCAAATGGATTAACGTGTCCTCCCTTTCTTTGGCAGCTGGCACAGGATGGGAAACCATTCTCCCTTTAGTTCGGACATCATTGGCATCGAAGATCTGGAGAACATATATGAGCCAATGGAAAGGATGGGAGACAGTCTTTCTCCGGAAAGGGTTTCAGGTGCATCAGGCAACACAGGTACAGGTGCTTGACTAGTTGGCATGCTTGAGGCAAGAGGGGATCTCCAGGTTGGGGGTGGGTAGCAGGTTGGCTGTGAAAGCCTTCTTTAACAAAGCATTAGGCAATGCTGATCACTTCCTGGTCCGTCAGGTGTTAAAGGGTTGGGGTAGGCTGGACCCTCGTCCGAAAGATCGGAGGGATCCTATCACACCACTTCACCTACGGCAGCTAGTGTTGGAGCTGAGGACAGTTTGTTCCTCAAAGTACAAGGTTTTGCTTTTCCGTACAGCGTTCACCCTAGCTTTTGCAGGGGCGCTGCGACTAGAGGAATTGGTGGCGTCTTCCAGAGCCAAGGGCTCGGGGGGATACAGATGGAGCATGTAAGGTCGTCAGAAGATGGACTACTTCTGTTGGTATCTCGATCCAAGATGGATCAAGAAGTTAGAGTGGCATGGCTGCCCCTGGTTAGGCATGAATTCCCAGAGTGCTGCCCAGTGCTATGTGTTGGAGAATTTTGTAAGGTTAGGCCGAAGGGTTGTCAACAGTTCCTTGTGCACGAGGATGGCAGCTCATTGTCAGTTTTCCAGTTCCGTTTTGTGCTGGCAAGAGCGGCGGAGAGGCTGGGTCTAGAATAGCGTTACACTCATTTCATATAGGGGCGGCAACTAGCGCAGCGGTGCAGGGGGCTTCCAAGACTGAGATCAAACGCATAGGGTGTTGGAAGTCGGGAAGTTACAAGGCATACATCAGGCCACTGCACAATACCTAAAAATACTCTGTATCAGGGGGGTAGAGTTTAAGCCAGGGGGCATTAATGTATCCAATGGCGTCCATCAGGGCGCTGCGCTCCCCGAAAGGTCAGCAGCTTGGATTTGCAACGTCCAAGGCCAATGTCCATTGGTTAGGGTGTAGGGGCTTGACATGGGAGGAGTGACCCACCCTTCTAAAAGACGCACACAGGAGGTGGGGGCAGCCTCACATCATTGTGTTGCACGTAGTAGGGAATGACGGGATAAATTCCAGCATTGGATCTCATTAGGAGGATGGTGGCCGATATAAAGTGGGTTCATGCTTGGCTCCATGATGTGAGGATAGGTTGGTCAAATGTGGTTGCTCGGCTGCATTGGCGGTACATAGCAACCCAGAGGGCAGCCTATAACATCTGTGAGAAAGTTAACAGGGAGCTAGGAAGAACGGTCATGGCCCTGGGGGGCTTTGTTATCAGGCATGAAATTATTACGGCCGACAAGAAGGACCTGTATCGCCCTGATGGAGTAAACCTAATGGACGTTGGGTTAGATCTGTTTACAAAGGACATCAGGAGAGCACTATTACAGATAATCTAAAAACAAAAACAAAAAAATTTCACAACCGTCATTCACAGGCACATTGAGGTAGTTGCTGTGTGTAACTGTTGGTTGGATAGTTATGTTGGTTAAAGGTGGAGTTATTTTCTCTTGTGGCGGTCGGGCAAGGCCCTGGGATCGGGCATGGAGAGAGAAGAGTGACGGTCTGGGAGCAGGGAGGGGAGACGCCCACTAGGTGCCGGCCTAGGGGTCCTCTCCCTTACGGATTGCAGATGAAGATCTCTACACATCACAGCTCTCTCTCTATGCCATTGATTGCAAACAGCTGGGGGTCGCGCTGCAAACACCGGAGGGGCCTTGTCCGCCTGTCTGTAGGGGTTAGGGTAGGGTTAGATGCCACCACCAATTATGACAAACTCGTTACAAGTTTGAGTTGTATTAAAGAGTGCCTAATGTAATATATTAGCCATAGTTAAAATCGTTTATTGAATAAACGTGACCGGTCTTTTCTCCCAACCAAGTTGTTGTGTTTTATTTATTAAGGTTAGAGTAGTAGAGTACGGATGACGTAATAGGGGGTTTATCTCTTATGAAAGTGGAGGGCCCTCTAGTGGGCCTGTAACAACATTAAGAGATAACCAACTTGAAGTCTGAAGAGTTCTAAGTTATGTTGTTACATTGTTGCATGTTGGGAGGCAGGTGTTTGTGCTTACCTTTATAGGGTCTTGCAGCAGTGATCCCAGCCTCTTCCTGTTCCAGACTTCGAGAAGAAAGTTTCCCCACCCCCCCATCCCCGAGGTGACGATTGTGGCAGCAAAAATCCTGCTTAGTAGAGGTTAGAGGCAGCTCGGCTGGGGTAGGTTTAGTTGAGCTAGCCTTTGTAAGTCTGGGACTTTAATATAGCCTTCTACCCCTTTCAGGAGAGTTGTAAGATTCGCCTGTGGGGGTCTCCTTACTGGGTTGGTGAGGATATGCCCTAGCGGGCGGTCGGGCAAGGCCCTGGGAGCGGGCATAGAGAGAAGAGTGATGGTCTGGGAGCAGGGAGGGGAGACACCCACTAGGTGCTGGCTTATGGGCCTTTCCCTTACGGATTGCAGACCGAAAATCTCTACACATCATAGCTCTCTCTCTATGCCATTGAGCGTGAACAGCCGGGGGTCGTGCTGCAAACACCGGAGGGGTCTTGTCCGTCTGTCTGTAGGGGTTAGGATAGGGATAGATGCCACCACCAGTTATGACGAACTTTTTACAAGTTTGAGATGTATTAAAGAGTGCCTAACAAAAGATAATATTAGCCATAGTTAAAGTTGTTTATTGAATAAACGTGACTGGTCTTTTCTCCCAACCAAGTTGTTGTGTTTAATTTATTAAGGTTATAATAGTAGAGTACGGGTGACGTAATAGGGGGTTTATCTCTTATGACAGTGGAGGGCCCTCTAGTGGGCCTGTAACAACATTAAGTGATAACCAACTTGAAGTCTGAAGTGTTCTAAGTTATGTTGTTACATTGTTGCATGTTGGGAGGCGGGTGTTTGTGCTTACCATTATAGGGTCTTGCAGCAGTGATCCCGGCCTCTTCCTGTTCCAGACTTCGAGAAGAAAGTTTCCCCGCCCACCCATCCCCAAGGTGACAATTGTGGCAGCAAAAATCCGGCTTAGTAGAGGTTAGAGGCAGCTCGGCCGGGGTAGGTTTAGTTGAGCTAGCCTTTGTAAGTCTGGGACTTTAATATAGCCTTCCACCCCTTTCAGGAGGGTTGTAAGATTCGCCTGTGGGGGTCTCCTTACTGGGTTGGTGAGGATATGCCCTAGCGGGCAGTCGGGCAAGGCCCTGGGAGCGGGCATAGAGAGAAGAGTGACGGTCTGGGAGCAGGGAGGGGAGACATCCACTAGGTGCCGGCCTAAGGGGCCTTTCCCTTACGGATTGCAGACCGAAAATCTCTACACACCATAGCTCTCTCTCTATGCCATTGAGCGCGAACAGCCGGGGGTCGCGCTGCAAACACCGGAAGGGCCTTGTCTGTAGGGGTTAGGATAGGGATAGATGCCGCCACCAGTTATGACGAAATTGTTACAAGTTTGAGTTGTATTAAAGAGTGCCGAATACAAGATAATATTAGCCATAGTTAAAGTCGTTTATTGAATAAACGTGACCGGTCTTTTCTCCCAACCAAGTTGTTGTGTTTAATTTATTAAGGTTATAATAGTAGAGTACGGATGACGTAATAGGGGGTTTATCTCTTAATGTTAAGGAAGCTCACACTATTGCTTGTTATTGCTATATATCTCTCAGTGAGAGGGACACAGTCACACAGTAACTACTAACACACTTAAGACAGATCTGAGCCTCTACGCAAATATTTAAAAATCGAGCTTGCATCAAGCATACAGCAACCGACAGCAACCGAAAACGGAAATGAATATTTTACAAGAAAATATAGTATTTTTATTTTCGTTTTCAGTTACTTCTGTTTTCCTTCGTTTTAGATTTCAGGAAAGCAAAGTTAATAATAAAAATGTCATTCATCAGAAAAAGAAAACATATCTCTAGTTATAACTATAGTCACAGTTTGATCGTACTTGCTCTATGTGTGAATATTTTTGGAAAGTACTAAACCTTGAATGTGAGTGCTGCACTAAGATTGTGTGGACCTGATGTAATGCTCTGACTGACTACATGTATGTGAATGTGGCATCCAGCTGCAAAACCAGAGGTTGGAATGGTGAGTCAGTAGCAGAAAGCTGGTGGATGAGAGCAACTGCCTGTCTGTTGGCTCAATACTGCTCCCTCTGTGTTTGTGTGCCTCCCTCTGTGTGTGTCATTTTATAGTGTATCTGATACTAGCCGGTGCCTCAACAGCAACTGACCTCACCCCATGTGCCTGGTATGTAGCTCACACAAGGGCTGTAAAACCAGGGTTTTAATAGCTGAGGTCTGATGCAGGTATGTGGCTGACAGGGGGTCTGATCTGAGGTATGATGTGATTATGTAGCTCACACAGGGTCTGTAGGACCAGGGTTGTGAGATCTTAGATTTGATGCAGGTATGTGGTTGAAAGAGGGCCATAGGGTCTGATCTGAGGTATGTTGTGGGTATGGAGCTTCAGGTCAGGGGTCTGGCCTGAGGTCTTCTTTTATAAATATGTTACTGAGAGAGGAGCTTCTGGGCCAGGAATCTGAAGTGGATAAACACAATGCCTGATGTGTTTATGTGTCTAATAGAGGGGCTACAACATCTGTGATCTGATCTGAGGTTTAATTAGAATTCAACCTGAATCCAGTGGTCATCCATTATGTGTACTTTTATGGGAGGCTTGTGGAAGTCCTAGACAATATTTCTATTGTGGATCGCTACGGGCGGGTGGGGCAGTACATGCATGCTCCCTACTGTATAATATCAGCATATTCCTATCTGTATACCAGTTTGTACCCCTACAATTTTTGTTTACAATTTTTTTTAAATATTTTTTATTGAGATTTTTGGCATTGACAGAAAATAACATATGTCCCTTTATAGTGACCGGAAGCATACATATTACAAGCATGTAAACATATAGAAAAAGTTACTAAACAGGAGCTTTGTGACCTTATACAAACAATCGCCTAGATTTAGAGTTCTGCGTTAGCCGTCAAAACCAGCGTTAGGGGGTCCTAACGCTGGTTTTTACCGCCCGCTGGTATTTAGAGTCAGTCAGGAAAGGGTCTAACGCTGACTTTCCAGCCGCGACTTTTCCATACCGCAGATCCCCCTACGCCAATTGCGTATCCTATCTTTTCAATGGGATCCTTCTAACGCCGGTATTTAGAGTCTTGGCTGAAGTTAGCGTTAGAAATCTAACGACAAGACTCCAGCCGCAGAAAAAAGCCAGGAGTTAAGAGCTATCTGGGCTAACGCCGGTTCATAAAGCTCTTAACTACTGTGCTCTAAAGTACACTAACACCCATAAACTACCTATGTACCCCTAAACCGAGGTCCCCCCACATCGCCGCCACTCTAATAAATTTTTTTAACCCCTAATCTGCCGACCACACACCGCCGCCACCTACGTTATCCCTATGTACCCCAAATCTGCTGCCCCTAACATCGCCGACCCCTACATAATATTTATTACCCGCTAATCTGTCCCCCCCAATGTCGCCGCCACCTACCTACAATTATTAACCCCTAATCTGCCGACCGGACCTCACCGCTACTATAATAAAGTTATTAACCCCTAATCCGCCTCACTCCGCCTCAAAAACCCTATAATAAATAGTATTAACCCCTAATCTGCCCTCCCTAACATCGCCGACACCTAACTTCAAGTATTAACCTCTAATCTGCCGACCGGACCTCGCCGCTACTCTAATAAATGTATTAACCCCTAAAGCTAAGTCTAACCCTAACACTAACACCCCCCTAAGTTAAATATAATTTTATTCTAATGAAATAAATTAAATCTTATTAAATAAATTATTCCTATTTAAAGCTAAATACTTACCTGTAAAATAAACCCTAATATAGCTACAATATAAATAATAATTATATTGTAGCTATTTTAGGATTTATATTTATTTTACAGGCAACTTTGTATTTATTTTAACTAGGTACAATAGCTATTAAATAGTTAATAACTATTTAATAGCTACCTAGTTAAAATAAATACAAAATAACCTGTAAAATAAATCCTAACCTAAGTTACAATTAAACCTAACACTACACTTTCATTAAATAAATTAAATAAATTAAATACAAATACCTACAAATAAATACAAATAAATACACTAACTAAAGTACAAAAAATAAAAAAAGAACTAAGTTACAAAAAATAAAAAAATTATTTACAAACATTGTAAAAAGATTACAACAATTTTAAGCTAATTACACCTACTCTAAGCCCCCTAATAAAATAACAAAGCCCCCCAAAATAAAAAAAATCCCTACTCTATTCTACATTTAAAAGATACCAGCTCTATTACCTTACCAGCCCTTAAAAGGGCCTTTTGCGGGGCATGCCCCAAAGAATTCTGCTCTTTTGCCTGTAAAATAAAAATACAACCCCCCCCAACATTAAAACCCACCACCCACATACCCCTACTCTAACCCACCCAAACCCCCCTTAAAAAAACCTAACACTAACCCCCTGAAGATCTTCCTACCTTGAATCGTCTTCACTCAGCCGAGCCAAATTCTTCATCCAAGCGGGGGCTGAAGAGGTCCATCATCCGGCTGACGTCTTCATCCAAGCGGGGGCTGAAGAGGTCCATCATCCGGCTGAAGTCTTCATTCAAGCGGGGGCTGAAGAGGTCCATCCTTCCTTGACGAACTCCCGACGAATGAAGGTTCCTTTAAATGACGTCATCCAAGATGGCGTCCCTCGAATTCCGATTGGCTGATAGGATTCTATCAGCCAATCGGAATAAAAGGATTACTTTCTGTTATAATTTTTAAGCTAAACAACTAACATATTAAAGTTAATCAACATTAATTAAAACCTACTGACCTATATTTTCTCCAAAACAAAGTTTCATAATGTTCTAAAAGTTATATCTTTTATTCGCCGATGATGTCACGTTATCCTGCCCACTATTTTCAGCACTGAGTGTTCAAAATACTTAAACCAATAACTTTGTGTTTAAAGCGCCATTTTGAAACCTAGGTATTGTAAACGGATTGGTACAGAGCAAAGGATACCCACAGAGTGGGTTTGGAAAACAATTAAATTTGCAGACAAGATTTCTGATATACGATATATGTTAATGAAATGCTATTGATAAAAAGCGTATTTGGGGTAGTTAGTTAGTAACAGGCATAGAAAATATTTACTTACAGTGGCCCTTTAAGGTAGGAAAAATCTGATTGGCTGATTGAATCAGCCAATCAGATTCAAGTTCAATCGGATTGGCTGATCCAATCAGCCAATCAGATTGAGCTTGCATTCTATTGGCTGATCAGAACAGCCAATAGAATGCTAGCTCAATCTGATTGGCTGATTGGATCAGCCAATCAGATTGAACTTCAATCTGATTGGCTGATTCAATCAGCCAATCAGATTATTCCTACCTTAATTCCGATTGGCTGATAGAATCCTATCAGCCAATCGGAATTCGAGGGACGCCATCTTGGATGACGTCATTTAAAGGAACCTTCATTCGTCGGGAGTTCGTCGTGGAGGAAGGATGTTCCGCGTCGGCGGGATGAAGATGGAGCCGGAAGAAAGAAGATTGAAGATGCCGCTTGATAGAAGACTTCAGCCGGATGGAAGACCTCTTCAGCCCCCGCTTGGATGAAGACTTCAGCCGGATGATGGACCTCTTCAGCCCCCGCTTGGATGAAGACTTCAGCCGGATGATGGACCTCTTCAGCCCCCGCTTGGATGAAGAATTTGGCTCGGCTGAGTGAAGACGATTCAAGGTAGGAAGATCTTCAGGGGGTTAGTGTTAGGTTTTTTTAAGGGGGGTTTGGGTGGGTTAGTGTAGGGGTATGTGGGTGGTGGGTTTTAATGTTGGGGGAGGGTTGTATTTTTATTTTACAGGCAAAAGAGCAGAATTCTTTGGGGCATGCCCCGCAAAAGGCCCTTTTAAGGGCTGGTAAGGTAATAGAGCTGGTATCTTTTAAATGTAGAATAGGGTAGGGAATTTTTTTTTTTTGGGGGGCTTTGTTATTTTATTAGAGGGCTTAGAGTAGGTGTAATTAGCTTAAAATTGTTGTAATATTTTTATAATGTTTGTAAATTATTTTTTTATTTTTTGTAACAGTTCTTTTTTTATTTTTTGTACTTTAGTTAGTGTATTTATTTGTATTTATTTGTAGGTATTTGTATTTAATTTATTTAATGATAGTGTAGTGTTAGGTTTAATTGTAACTAAGGTTAGGATTTATTTTACAGGTAATTTTGTATTTATTTTAACTAGGTACCTATTAAATAGTTATTAACTATTTAATAGCTATTGTACCTGGTTAAAATAAATACAAAGTTGCCTGTAAAATAAATATTAATCCTAAAATAGCTACAATATAATTATTATTTATATTGTAGCTATATTAGGGTTTATTTTACAGGTAAGTATTTAGCTTTAAATAGGAATAATTTATTTAATAAGATTTAATTTATTTCGTTAGAATAAAATTATATTTAACTTAGGGGGGTGTTAGTGTTAGGGTTAGACTTAGCTTTAGGGGTTAATACATTTATTAGAGTAGCGGCGAGGTCCGGTCGGCAGATTAGGGGTTAATACTTGAAGTTAGGTGTTGGCGATGTTAGGGAGGGCAGATTAGGGGTTAATACTATTTATTATAGGGTTTTTGAGGCGGGAGTAAGGCGGATTAGGGGTTAATAACTTTATTATAGTAGCGGTGAGGTCCGGTCGGCAGATTAGGGGTTAATAATTGTAGGTAGGTGGCGGCGACGTTGGGGGCGGCAGATTAGGGGGTAATAAATATAATATAGGGGTCGGCAGTGTTAGGGGCAGCAGATTAGGGGTACATATGGATAATGTAGGTTGCGGCGATGTACGGAGCGGCAGATTAGATGTTAAAAATAATATGCAGGTGTCAGCTATAGCGGGGTCGGCAGATTAGGGGTTTATAAGTGTAAGGTTAGGGGTGGTTAGACTCGGGGTACATGTTAGGGTTTTAGGTGTAGACTTAGGAAGTGTTTCCCCATAGGAAACAATGGGGCTGCGTTAGGAGCTGAACGCTGCTTTTTTGCAGGTGTTAGGTTTTTTTCAGCTCAAACTGCCCCATTGTTTCCTATGGAGGAATCGTGCACGAGCACGCTTTTGAAGCTGGCCGCATCCGTAAGCACCGCTGGTATTGAGAGTTGCAGTGGCGGTAAATTATGCTCTACGCTCCCTTTTTGGAGCTTAACGCAGCCCTTCTGTGAACTCTAAATACCAGCGGTATTTAAAAGGTGCGGGGGGAAAAATACACGCGTAGCTAACGCACCCCTTTGGCCGCAGAACTCTAAATCTAGCCGAATAGTAATAGGTGTATATGCAATGTCAATAGGCTTTTTGGGGGTAGATTAGGACATATAGTAGTAAACAGTAGGGTGGCAGAAGTATTCAGCCTAAGTGATGTAAATGGACATGGGTTGTGAAATCTCATTTTATAAAAGAGGATTGAGATACCTCCCAAACTTAGCTGGGTCACTCTTGTACCCAAGTCAGAGAACATGATATTGGGAAGGACCATAAATGAAAAACACGGTCACACTTGGACCACTGATAAGAGAAATGGGTAGCATCTGATGTTTAATAGTGGTTGGGTAGAGGGCTGATGAATTTACATTTATATTCTGGAGTTAAATCTTAAATCCTAGGGGTGAGCATATTAAGCATAAAAGTGAACTAAGTTTATAGGAGAGGGAGCTGTAAAGGTTCTCAAAAAGCAATGGATCAAGCCTGGCTGAATAAGGAGAGGTGGCAATTTCAAGGCTGTCCGGGGATAGGGATCTATATTATATAACTAATAAGTGACCTATAATAATACAAAATATTAGATATATAAAAAGAATATCAATAAAATATATAGTATAAACTGAAAATAATAAAATAGCGCAATTATTCAATTGATGACTGCTGTCTGATGAAACAGACAGCAGTCTGAGAAACGCGTTGCTTATTTATTTTTAATATCAAGTGTTATATTGTTGACACTTTGATTTTTATATTTGCCATTAAATTGTGGTTTTATCATTATCTTATCCTGAGAGTCTAGGCTTATTTTGGTCCTATTGGATAAAGGAGATTCCAGTATTCTGGCAGTGTCAGTGAGCTGGGACACTGTGAGATCCCAGTCTGCCTGATTTAGCACAATTGAGTGCTGCTCTATTTGTGAGTAGTGATGTCGCGAACTTAAAATTTTCCGTTCGTGAACGGCGGACTCGAACTTCCGCAACTATTCGCGAACGGGCGAACCGGGCGAACCGCCATTGACTTCAATAGGCAGGCGAATTTTAAAACCCACAGGGACTCTTTCTGGCCACAATAGTGATGGAAAAGTTGTTTTAAGGGGACTAACACCTGGACTGTGGCATGCCGGAGGGGGATCCATGGCAAAACTCCCATGGAAAATTACATAGTTGATGCAGAGTCTGGTTTTAAGCCATAAAGGGCCTAAATCACCTAACATTCCTAAATTGTTTGGAATAATGTGCTTTAAAACATCAGGTATGATGTTGTATCGATCAGGTAGTGTAAGGGTTACGCCTGCTTCACAGTGATAGACCAAACTCCCCGTTTAACGCACCGCAAACAACCGCAAACAGTCCATTTGCACAACCACGAGATAGATAGATTTGATAGATACATAGATACATAGATTAGATAGATAGATCAATAGATGCAATATACATTTGATAGATACCATAGATAGATAGATTTGATAGATAAATATATAGATTTGATAGATATATAATTTCCCAGACAGAGAATTACAAGACGTGCGGTCTGGGACCCATGGTAAGGTTCCCAGAGGCAGTTGCGGCGCCAGGGGACGTGTATATGGCATGGATTTTAGGGACCGGGAGATGGAAAAAGATGCTTGGTCGGTCCTCCTACTTCAAATTTGGGGCACTGCGCGTGCAATCGTGGCCGGACTTTTAGCCGACGGACATTTGTCCGACGGACATTTGGCCGAAACACAAGTGGCTGTCACAAAACAGTCCGGCCACGAGATAGATTTGATAGATAGATACATAGATTAGATAGATCAATAGATGCAATATACATTTGATAGATACGATAGATAGTTAGATAGATTTGATAGATAAATAGATAGATTTGATAGATATATAATTTCCCAGACAGAGAATTACAAGACGTGCGGTCTGGGACCCATGGTAAAGTTCCCAGAGGCAGTTGCGGCGCCAGGGGACGTGTATATGGCATGGATTTTAGGAACCGGGAGATGGAAAAAGATGCTTGGTCGGTCCTCCTACTTCAAATTTGGGGCACTGCACGTGCAATCTACTGTGGCACCAGATATGAGTGGTGTGTTAAGTAGTACTATTCTGATCAGTTTAATACCTGTTACTCCCCCTATATGGCATGTTGTATATGGCATGGATTTTAGGAACCGGGATATTACACTAGCAGACTGATGTTTCACAGTCAAAAAAGTTTTTTTAAAAAAAATTTACACTACTGTTACAACAGATATGAGTGGTGGCACTAGTTGGCAAGTGGGCCTGGCACACACGCTGGCAGGCAGGCAACTGCTATTAGATTACACTAGCAGACTGATGTTTCACAGTCAAAAAAGTTTTTTTTACAACATTTACACTACTGTTACAACAGATATGAGTGGTGGCACTAGTTGGCAAGTGGGACTGGCACACACGCTGGCAGGCAGGCAACTGCAATTAGATTACACTAGCATACTGATGTTTCACCGTCAAAAAAGTTTTTTTTTTTTTTAAATTTACACTACTGTTACAACAGATATGAGTGGTGGCACTTAGCAAGTGGGCCTGGCACACACGCTGGCAGGCAGGCAACTGCAATTAGATTACACTAGCAGACTGATGTTTCACAGTCAAAAAAGTTTTTTTTTTTTAAAATTTACACTACTGTTACAACAGATATGAGTGGTGGCACTTAGCAAGTGGGCCTGGCACACACACTGGCAGGCAGGCAACTGCAATTAGATTACACTAGCAGACTGATGTTTTACAGTCAAAAAAGTTTTTTTTTACAAAATTTACACTACTGTTACAACAGATATGAGTGGTGGCACTAGTTGGCAAGTGGGCCTGGCACACACGCTGGCAGGCAGGCAACTGCAATTAGATTACACAAGCAAACTGATGTTTCACAGTCAAAAAAGTTTTTTTTTTTTAAATTTACACTACTGTTACAACAGATATGAGTGGTGGCACTAGTTGGCAAGTGGGCCTGGCACACACGCTGGCAGGCAGGCAACTGCAATTAGATTACACTAGCAGACTGATGTCTCACAGTCAAAAAAGTGTTTTTTTTTAAATTTACACTACTGTTACAACAGATATGAGTGGTGGCACTAGTTGGCAAGTGGGCCTGGCACACACGCTGGCAGGCAGGCAACTGCAATTAGATTACACTAGCAGACTGATGTTTCACAGTCAAAAAAGTTTTTTTTTTCAAAATTTACACTACTGTTACAACAGATATGAGTGGTGGCACTTAGCAAGTGGGCCTGGCACACACGCTGGCAGGCAGGCAACTGCTATTAGATTACACTAGCAGACTGATGTTTCACAGTCAAAATTACACAGGCAAAAAAAAAAAAATGATGTTCTAGCCCTAAAAAGGGCTTTTTGAGGTGCTGTCCTTACAGCAGAGATCAGATGAGTCCTTCAGGACTGTAGTGGACACTGAATACACTAGCCTAGCTATCAATTTCCCTATAAAATCAGCAGCAGCTACACTATCCCTCCTCTCACTAAGAATGCAGGATCAGAATGAATCTAAAATGGCTGCTGTCCAGGAGCTGGGAGGGTCTGGGAGGGAGTGTCTGCTGCTGATTGGCTGAAATGTGTCTGCAGACTGTGAGATACAGGGTCAAATTTTACTCAATGATGACGAATAGGGTGCGGATCGAACATTGCATATGTTCACCTGCCGCGGCGAACGCGAACAAGCTATTCGCTACATCACTATTTGTGAGTATCATTTCGATTATTACATTATTTGTTTGCTCTTACTATATCACACTAGGAGGCGCCTTTGTTTTTGTGATTAATTTCACAGAGAACATTTGTATGTAGATATGCAGTGTGTGGTTACAAAGATAAAGTTAGTTTAACCAGTTAAGGCCCATATATCTTTTTTGTACTTTGTTTAATGGTTTATTCCCCTACATGAATACCTCTGTCTTATCTCTGTAATTTTCAACTTTCCATGTGTTTGCTTAAATTACCCTTAGCTCAAATTTCCATAGACATACCCTCCCCATTCCTTTAAACTTTTGCAGGCCAATCTGACGGTAATATATCTCTCTCCTTCAGCCTGATTTTAAAGCATATCTACCCCAGTTTTAAAAGAAAATACAGACATTCATCTCAGCTGTTCCACTGCTATGCAAACAACAGGTAGCCTATGGAAGATAGTTTCCCTCCTACCCTGCCCCTCAACCCACCCACCCCAGGCTCATTTCTTCATTTATAGATAGTCTCACACTACTTTCATTCTCCTTATATGACAGGTGCAAACACTGATCAACACATCCTTCCTTTTACTTAACCCTATAGAATACATACTCTCTCTTCCTACAAATAGCTACATGTTACACATCAATAGTATATACTTTTTTTTTCCATCTACACACCTCATACCACTGACATGAATCCAAATATGACCATACTGTTATTCATGATAACTCTTTTCTCACTCCAATTTTGTTCCTATCATTACCACCATAAACACACACCTCAAACTGGAAAACACATTATGATACACCATGGCCTGCTCTGTTGCTGTAACTTATCTGCTGAGTGCTGGTGGAGGGTTATTAAAAATAACACTCCTACCCCCACCTCACAAAATTATAAAGTATCACATTCACTATATGGCCAAACAAAAATGATTTCCAAATTCCTATTCCTTATGTTACTTGCCCTTGCAAATAATGTAGAGTCTAACCCTGGTCCAGCAACAAATTCCATTCCTAGCCTTCCAGCTAAAAAAGACCTCTTCTTTGTGCACTGTAATATCCGCAGCTTACTACCAAAAATCGAAGCACTGCAAGCTTGGTGTTCACATTACAAGCCCAAAATCATTGTGATCTCTGAATCGTGGCTAACCGCAAAAATACCTAACTCTGCCATTGCAATACATGGGTGTTCATGCCATAGAAATGATAGAGCAAAGAGAGGAGGCGGCATTGTAATTTATGCTGACATTTCCACAAAGTACACCCCCTTACAAAAATATAGCTCTCCTGCCACCTTTGATTTCCTTTCTGGCACAATTGAGATCCAGTGCAGTAAATCTATCATTGTTGCAGGAATATACCGCCCACCTAGCTCCCCTGTGCATTCAATTCTGACATAGCACATATCCTTAGTGAAACCATAGCTCAAAACCCAAAAAGGGAAATTTTAGTTTTTGGAGATTTTAATATTGATTGACTGAATCCAAAAAATAATAGTTGTCGCTCGCTGTTTAAATCTTTGCAGCTAACGCAATTCTCCCCAACTCGCATAAACATCAAAAGCCAAAATCACACCCTGCTCGACTGTATTCTCTCCACTTCTCCCGACTGAATCCAGGAGGCAGGTGTTCTCCCTAACAATTTCAGTGATCACTGCTTAGTGTACTGCGTGCGCAAAATAAAGGCAACTAAATCCTCTCCCAAGGTTAAAATCACCAGATCCTTAAAAAAAATGTAATCTTCAATCTTTTCTAATTGACATCCAGAACCTCCCCTGGCACAGATTAAACTTAATCCCTGATCTAGACTCTGCAGTTAAATTCTTTCAGTCTGAACACTTACAAGTTTGGAATTTACATGCCCCACTGCGTAAGGTGAGAGTAAAAGGAGCACACTTGAATTGGATCACAGCTGACCTCATTCAAATGTACCAGTTTCGGGATTCATTGTGGTCAAAGTTCAAGCATACAGGCTCTATGAACGATCACTGTGTATATAGACAATGGCGAAATATATGCACTAAACAAACAAAATTGGCCAAGGCCCAATATTTCTGTGAAAATCTGAACAATAACATAATCAAACCCTAGAAAGTTTTGGAAACTCATAAATAACTTACAAAATCCTCCAATTCACTCCCAACCCCCACTGTCAATGTGGACAACCATACCCTGCCTTTAATAGTTATTTTGTCAGATGCTCCACCACCCTGATTGACAAACCAATAAATGACACGCATCCTGAAACTACAAATGTGGATCAGACCCCACTAAATCAGCAAAGACCCAATATAGAGAAGTTCAATTTTAGACCTGTACCCATCAATGTCATTAAGAAACACCTTAAAAATCTAAAAATGAAAAACCAGTCTGGATCTGATCAAATCCCAGCAATGCTGTTGAAGCTCAGTGCGCCGGCAATTGCTAAACCGGTCACAACCCTAATTAACGAATCCTTGGTGTCTGGATACATACCCAAACTTTGGAAAACTGCAAGAGTAGTGCCTATTCATAAAAGTGGGGAGTTAACCTTGGTTTCTAATTATCGCCCTATATCTTTGCTCCCAGTATTGTCAAAAATCTTCGAAAAATGCGTCCATATGCAATTATCTGAGTATTACCAACAATCTAACTATCTGACCCCTAATCAATCAGGTTTTCACCCGAATCACTCCACTACAACTGCCCTCCTAAAAGTTTGCAACGACATCCAAACTGGCATGGAACAAGGAGACCTAACTGGAGCTATTTTCCTTGATTTTGCAAAGGCCTTTGACACAGTAGACCACAACATACTACTGCTCAAACTAAAAAACTCTGGTATTGCTGATCATCCGTTAACCTGGTTTCGATCATATGTATCGGATCGATCACAATATGTCTCCATTTCTGACAGCGACACCCTCCCTCTCCCAGTCATGTGTGGTGTACCACAAGGTTCCATTCTCGGCCCCCTACTATTCACATTATTTATAAATGATCTGCCTAATGTCTGCAAATCCTCAACTGTACACATGTATGCAGATGACATGGTAATCTATGCAAACAATTCCGATCTGACGCAGCTTGAAGCAGTGCTCCAAGACCAGTTCACAGAGGTAGAAAAGTGGATCTCAAAAAACAAGCTCTTCCTAAACACTGACAAAACTGTAACAATGATCTTTGGAACGGGACCTAAATTACACAAATTACAAAATTCCCATCTTCGCATCAAAACAAAATCCAATTGCACGCTGACCGCAGTCCGCTCTTTTAAATACTTAGGTATGTTGTTAGACCCCAATCTATCTTTTGGCCTCCACATAGAAAAACTTGCATCTAAACTTTATCCAAAACTAGGTGCCCTGTACAGAAACAAATCCTGCCTCAGCCCTACAGTAAAGGAAAAGATTGCACAGCAGATGCTGATGCCTATCTTGGATGTGGTCCCAGGACATACTTGAAAATGAGAGAAATCTCAATGTATCCTTCCGGGTAAAATATTTTATAAATAAAGATAAAGGCGTGGGAGATTAATATTTGGAGCTCTTGTAACCACGAGGGATATATAGCCTGTGTTAACTAGGAAATGGGTAGTATTATGGTAAGGGATTATTTTAGTATTCTGATTACTTGCATTTTAGCCAATCAGAGCTGTCTCCATGGTAAATTCACATGCATGTGCTCAATGTTATCTATATGAAACACATGAGCATATGCCCTCTAGTGGTGAAAAACTATCAAAATGCATTTAGATTATAGGCCGCCTTCAAGGTCTAAGAAATTAGCATATGAACCTCCTAGGTTTAGCTTTCAACTAAGAATACAAAGAGAACAAAGCAAAATTGGTGATAAAAGTAAATTGGAAAGTTGTTTAAAATTACATGCCCTATCTGAATCATGAACTTTTTTTGGGACTTGACTGTCCCTTTAAGCAAATCTTTTGAAGAAGAGCATAAGTAAGTCGCTGCAATATATCTGTGCATATTTATATGGTCAACAAAGGGGACCAATAAACATACCCAGGGGCATTAATAGAAACACATTTACAATATAACAGTAAAAAAGAAAACCCAAGTCCCCCTTAGCAACATATCAATAGAGGGACTAGGCTGTATACTTTTTATGTATAAATAACAGGACCCTATGACTAACAGGCATTTTAGCGCAGTGCAATTAACTTCTCTTATAATCTATACACTCAGCCTACCTTCAGCTACATGTTCTCCAGTATCTTGTGGTTGTCCTATGCACTATTGAGATGTTAGGAGATTTTATTAATTAGTGAATTGAATATCCGAAGTAGCAATGTTGTTATGAGGTACCCATCCCATTAGAATACTAGATGAGGTTATCCACACATTACTAAAAAATAAATAAAAAGGAGTGAACTTAATAGGGAATCCTATTGTATTGTTTTTCTTCTTAAACGGGAAGAGTCCACAGCTGCATTTATTACTTTTGAGAAAACAATACCTAAGCTATAGAGGACACTGAATGCAAACAAAAGGGCGGGTACAGAAGGCGGCCACTTTGAAGGGCACCACAGCCTGAAAAAACCCAACACCCTACAAAAAACTGTAACGCTTAGAACGAGGGGTTAAAAACCTGAAAGAACCCAGTAACTACAAAGGGCACCACAGCCTGAAAAAAACAACACCCTACAAAAAACTGCAATGTTTAGAATGAGGGGTTAAAAACCTGAAAGGACCCAGTAACTGTCCATCAGTTAAATAACCTACAAAGCCAAGCTAAAGACCTCTCAGATCCCTAGATCCAACGAGCACAAAAAGCCCCCAAGAAGCCAAGTCCCACGGGCTTTCTGATCACACAGAATTAACCCAAGCCCCAAAGTAGGAACCTCTACCTACCCCCGAGAGGGAAAAATGGAGGATCCATAAGATGTCTAAAGGACCACCAACAAAGGAAAGAAATCTTGAAACATTTAAGGCGAGCCCAAGGTTGCTAAAGACAACCGCCCAGCTATCTTGTGACACATAGCCACCTCTGAACAAGAACTAGCGAACTCCAGCCTCAAGACAGCAAATCTGACCCTAAGCCAACATGGGAGACAATCCCACAGAGAATCCTGAAAAATTCTAGATGACACTCTCTTGTAGGACCTTAGAAAAACATCCAACACCAGCAGCATGAGCAACCAGTGGAGGGATGAACACCGTGACCCCCCCACCAAGGCAGGAACAAGGTTAAAGAGCTGCCACAGCAGGATCAACTTCAACCCTCAGCCACTAGCCAGGGAGATTACCCTCAGGCCACTTAGACCTGCAGCAACTGGAAGCACATGGTCAAGACTCAACAGAGCAGCCAGATCCCCAACCCCCCTTCCAAGGTAACGGACCCAATCCAAAAAAATTGGCAACGTCCGAATACAAAGAATACAATATTCTCTGGATCATACCTCAGAAGAAAAAAAAAAGGGGGGCCACAATGAAAAACAACTCTGACTATTAGTTAAATTAGCTTGACAGAAGACTGAGTGCTTCAGGGTCCAGAACCCCTACACAGCTCCCTTCCTAAAAAGGACCACTCCTAACCAAGGGAGATAGGACACTGAACTACAGCGTCCCAGTACCAGAACCCAGCCCTATGACCTCTTGCACGCAAAGGAGGGCAGCACCCCTCGGCAAACAAAAAAATAAAGAGCTATAAGGCCTCATGGACACTGAAACACTGCAAGACCTCCTCGAAGGAGGGTAAACGTAAAGGAACCGCTTCCCCAGGCAGAGGCTTGGCGAAGAAAGCCGACAGCTCAGTTGAAACCAACCCACAAACTCACAATCAAGGTGCAATAGCGGTCCCTGACAACAACCGTAAGATCTCGTCTGAAAGACAGCAAAACTAGCCCTCAGGCAGATACCAAACCGTCCCTGAAGGGACAAGCGGAAGATGTAGAACCCAAAGGCTTGAAACCGATTGTAAAACAGCTTGAAAGCACACATTCAAGGTGCAAATAGCTGCAGCTGGTTTCACTTAGGACCGATCCAGATCCGGACTACGAATCTCAGACAAGAGACATGGTCATAGGCCAGACCCCCAGAACCTGAGACCGGTCGATGTTCAAACCCCTTAAGAACCATCCAGTGATCACATACGGAGGCATGCACCCTGCAGTGCACTCCCATATCCCAATGTCCCTGGATATTGGACTCTTGGAAAGAGATACAGACCAAAGAGGCCAAGCAGCCACTTTAAGAGGTCTAGGAAGAGGGCAATCAACACCCGAAGGTGCAAATGGATCCTGGATCCCAAAGAGATAGATCTCTTAGAGAGTTGAAAGGGAACACCCCCTCTAAAGACCATGGGATAACAAGGGACAGGCTCCAAACCAGTCTGTAGGATGAGAAAATGATAATATCTTTAAAAGACCCTTACAGGATCAGTCTCCCTGAAATCCTGTACCTCACAGGAAAACCCAGTGGGAGCCTCACAACTCCTGGCAGACAAGTCGACCAGGGAAGAATGCCGGGGAAAAACAAAAGAGGAGAACCCCCAACCCCTGCGCCACCATAGGAGAGTGTGTAACATATTAAAGGAGGAAGTAACAAGGAAATACCCGGACTTCCAAACACTGATGACCCAACTACTCGAGAAGGGGACAAGTAGCCCCAGCAACCTATGAGAGGTGCTGGGGACGAGTCACAAAAATTAGACATTCAGAAGGTACCAAGAGTGAAAACGAAAACGCTATCTATCCGGTACCCCCGGAAGCCTAGAGGTCATCCAAACCTCCAACCAATGGGAATGGAGAAACCTTGGTTCCAAGGTCAAAGGCCTCACATGATGAGCCTCAGCAGGCTTCGATCCCGGAACCCCTAAAGTGTAGCACATGGGGGTGGGTTCAAACTCCTATCTTGAGCTTGATAATCAGACATGTTACCACTAAGCCACAGTAGAGGCTCACTCAATAGTAGAACGCAGGAGAGCCAAAGCATCTCTCCTCCTCCTAAAATAGAGGCAACAGGAAAAACACTTATCAAAGTGAATGACCCGGCACCCAACAGGGTAACCAGTACATCGTCACCATGTGGGTGACATGAACCATAAGGAACCGCATCTAGTGCCCGACCAGGACCTGCCTGGCACGAGAATATTCTGAAACAGTCCAAGGAAAATTGAGGCCCCGAAGGGATCGATAACATAAACTATAAACATAACTATGCATTATATAGTTGTGCAACTTTCGACCCACGCGACCACAAAATTGCAAGTATCAGTTCCAGAGAAGAAACATTCCCAAAAACGGAAACTATAACAAACATGAGCTTCATAAAATCAAATTAAACACATCCTAACCGGATCAAATAAAATGAAGGCAGCACCCGCAGGTGAACGCCCAAGGAGAATGGGTACGCCAACGGAAGCAGCCAATTAGAGGCCAAAATCTCCTAAGTTCAGAACTGGAACAGATACTTAAAGAAAAGAAAAATGGAGACGTGAAGGAGATTGGCTTCATCACCATACGTCTAACCCAACTTGCACTCCAGCACAGAAGACTAAGGATTCCTCGGCCTAGTAGGACCGGAATCCTCCAGCACCACCAAAACATGCCTTAGTAGTACACAAAGGTATGCCAGTCTATAACTGAAGGCAAAATGTTCCCCCGCTAGATCGATGGATGACCCCAGGCCAGAGGGAGGGGCCCCTGAAGCCTCAGAGGCCATTGCTTCCCCAGAAGGTCGAACTGACTCAGCCAATCTCACGCTCGACGGACCCTGGTTATCAGAACACGGACAGTATCTTAGAAATACTTCTCTTGGGAGATATAAATGCGCTCTGGAGGAAACAAGCCACCTTCCGGAGAAGGAGTAACGGCCCCAGGGACACCTGCTTGCGTAGCAAAAGAAAGTTCTGGGGCACGCGCCTCACCGGACATGGAATCCTCAGGGGTGGATGGCTCAACGCACTCCCTGAATCGGCGGAAGAGAGTACTCTAGCAAGGCAATCAGAACATAACTGATGGGTATGGATAACACGGGCCATTTAATACTTACAAGACGTATACTCAGAGTCTGAGATGTCCGTCTCTAAAAAATCAGAATCCTTCATAACTTGGAGATTGCAAATATGGAAATTGCAAATATGGACAAAATTTAAATGGCACCTTACACCCCCAATGGCTGGGGCACTCAACACCTGCTGTGAACCAGACAACCAACGAACAGACTCTCTCCGTCATCACTAGGTCAAAGTACGTTGATGGAGGTACAACGTGACCACACCCAGTCACGCGGTGCACCGTGTAAGCTTAGCAAAAAAGGTGCGTCAGTCCAAAAATGACCATGCAGTCTAAGTTATAAGGCCGTTATGTTCCGAATAGCCCTGAGCCCAAGTATCACTACACATAAGCAGACAGGACCACATAACAAACATGATTAAAGTCCCCCCCTGTTCAATACACCCCCGCAGGAGATATTAGCCCTTGATTCCATAAGATAAAAGGAGTCCCACTGGGACCCTTTACTTATTTCGTTAACATTACATTCCCATATTGAAATAAAATTAAATGATCTTACCGGAATCTATGTGGTGGAACAGGAACACAGCCCTTCAAGTGTGACAGATAGTAGCATCGCTTCTGACATGGACTTTGCCTCCTCCTGGTGGCCAGGTTTTGAATTCCCAAAAGTAATGAATGTAGCTGTGGACTCTTCCCGTTTAAGAAGAAAATGAGTGTATGAATCCCTGCAAACATTAGGTACATGTAGGTAATAATACATATGACAGAGTCCCGTATGTCAAACCGCTAGGTTGTCATTTAGAGGCTGATATAGTAGTAGCAATTTTGGCGAGTGTCAGTTACATGAGGTTTGGCCAGCATTAGTCCCCAGAATACTGGAAGTATAGTTCTACCTCCCTGTAAGCTGCTGTATTGTTGTATTTTAGCCAATCCCAGTTGCCTTGTATTGGTAGGGGAAGAGATACTTCTTCCAGATAGTCTCACTCTCACAGTTCCAAAAACAATGTTTAGCTGCTGAGGAAACGGCATATGGGGACCCTGACGAGTTGGACCAGACATCCTTAGTTCTCAAGCAGCTAAATCCTCAAGCTGCCTCAGGTCAAAGTCTAACCAGGATCCCCTCTTGACCAGCTGCATTTCCAGGGGGTCCTGTATCGGTTTGACACTGCCAGGTAAGTGTGGATAGAGCAAAGTGTCTGGTAGTAAAGGGCTTAGAAGTGATTTTCTAGTGGTTCTGGATGGGCCTTCAGAGCGATTAACCTCCTCTGGGCCGCTAACATAATCTCCATTGCAACCTGCTGTGATCTGCTTCTGTTGAATGGTTGGGCTCAGGCCTGAGCTGTAAAACGTGTATTCTTCCTTAGCGCTGTCCCTCTCAGATCTCAGTTGCGCCACGAGGTAGGCAAGATGGCTCTCCAACTTATGGGTAAGTAGTTTCAGTTGGGCTTTAATTTCCGTCTCCATTGTAGCTCAAAGTGGTGTTGCGCCTTTCCGGTGATTCGTAAACAACACAGCTCACCCGCCCACCACTCGAGAGTTCCTCCAGTATAACGCCAAATTTTACTGAAGAAATCCGCTCTACCCAGCTAGGTATCTATCCGAGGGGGGATAGTAAAAAAGGTCATAGGCTGCCTCCAGTGCTCACAAACAATTAGGATCTTCTGAATTAGAGAGCTCTGTAAAAATGATATCATTTAATTTCAGAACTTTTCTTTAGTAGATGTGTATATATAAATAGTAGAAGTATGTCTTAGAGATCATTGAAAATCTTGATATTGCAAAAGTTATGAACTGAGCTACAGAAAAACATGACTTAACATGGCGGCGGCTTAGACACGCCCCCAGCACCCCTACAATTTTTATATTACTCTCCAGTCCCCACCAATTCTCCAGGTGCTCAACCTGTGATAAAAACTGCCCAGCACTAGCCTGCACTTTTATGCTTGGGGAATTTAATTTTACCTCCTCCCATGTAGTAAAATTCCAGCGGATGTAACCTAGGCTAGCCTCCTAATTTGTCTCCTCTGCTGAGGACAGTTTGGAACAAAAATAAATATGTTTCTGTAGTAACAATGTCACAGTGTCTGATGTTCCTTTAACTAACTCTCTCCTCCCTTTACAAACCACATGCCAAGTGTTTTATATTTTGTCAGTCACCCAACATTCCACCCCAAGTAAACATCAGTCTAGACTGTTTACTCACAGATCTTAAGCAGAAAATGGAGGCTGTGTCTCTGCTTCTCGTGTTCCTTATCACTTGTTTGCTGTTTTATTACACATGGGACAGTATGCACAGAATACAGGGCCTGCCCCCAGGCCCGCGCCCCTTACCATTTTTTGGCAATCTTCTTCAGCTCAGGATGGGACAGCTGATGGAATCCCTCAGAGAGGTTTGTAGACTATTAACTCATTTTCATATTACAAATGGTGACATTAATGTTCTTTGCAAACCTGCAAGAGTGTAAGACTTTCTGATTTTAAAAGTAACTGTTTTCTATCCTTAGTGCTTTTATGCTGATATTTTAGCCTGTCTGCTATTTATTAGCTGATAATATATTGATTATTTCTTAAATCAAAACAGGATTAAGTGGTTTATGTCCATCCTATATTGTATACTGTTAGGGAGATAAGACCATTTATTGTAAATTGTAGGGTAGAGCAGTCCCTGTATTGTATTGTACAGTGGGGAGAGAAACTAACCCTGTATTGTACAGTGTTGGGAGATAACTTGTATTGTACACTGAGGAAAAAGATCAAACCCTGTATAGTACAGTTGGAAAGGTGAACAAACCCTGTATTATACAGTGTGGGGGACACAAGACCCTGTATTGTACAGTGTAAGAGAGACCAGTCCCTGTATTTTAGTGTGTGTGTGGAGATCAGACCCTATAATGAACAGTGCGAAGGAAATCAGTGTGTGTGTGTGGGGGGGGGGGGTATTGTACAGTGTAGAGGAGATAAGACATTTTATAGTACAGTGTAAGAGGTCAAACCCTGTATTTTTCAGTATGAGTAAGATAAGAACCTATATTTTAAGTTTTAGGTGAGATTAGACCCTGTATTGTACAGAACATTTGTATCTAAATTGGGTCTTCTTGTACATACTGTATATTACACATATTTAATACTCATGCAAACAAAAGTATTATTTAAAAAAGTAATTTTGTCTTGCCTGTCAAAGTGATATTATACACTAGATTTGTATAGCCCATCTGGGGGTGTTTTTATAACAATGTATAGTTTTGCTTATTTTTATATAACATTGTGCTGATTTTCCGACTCCTAACCAAGCCCCAAAGCTTTAGCTGCATACTGATGTCTACAGACTCCTGGTTGTGTAAAAGGTCTTTTCATATGCGGGGGGGGGGGGGGGGGGGGTTCTAAGTAAGTTTTTAAAAGGTTTTATACTGGATTTTTATATCAGTGTCTGTGCATATTCTTTATGGTAGTGTCTATTACATGCATTTATATGAACAATTGTGTACACTGTCCCTTTAAGAGAATA
This sequence comes from Bombina bombina, assembly GCF_027579735.1. Lineage (NCBI taxonomy): Eukaryota > Metazoa > Chordata > Amphibia > Anura > Bombinatoridae > Bombina > Bombina bombina. The sequence continues at coordinate 504,330,760 of NC_069505.1, forward strand.
CTGAGAGGTGCCTCTATTCTGTTGTTTATAGCACAATACAATAGTAAATTAGACTTTAGACAAAATGTAAAATTGAGTTTACATCTAGTTAATAAATTTTTCACAATTTCATAACTGCTATAAAAGATACTATATAAAAAAAAACTAAATCTGAAATTTTAACAAATCGCTTGCATTTTCTTTTTACATTAGCCAAATTACAACAGTATAATATTGTTCTCATCTCCCACTTAAAGGGGCATGAATCACACATTTTTTCTTTCATGATTTAGAAAGACCATGCCATTTTAAACAACTTTCTAATTTACTTCTATTATCTGCTTTGTTCTCTTGATATTATTTGCTGAAAAGCATATCTAGATAGGCTCAGTAGCTGCTGATTGGTGGCTGCACATAGATGCTCACCCATGTGCAGTGCTATTTCTTTAACAAAGGATATATAAAGAATTAAGCAAATTAGATAACAGAAGTAAATTGGAATGGTGTTTAAAATTGTATTCTCTTTCTGAATCATGAAAGAATAAATTTGAGTTTAGTGTCGAATTAAGTCAAAGGGAGGGCGCTAAACAATTCTATAATATATTTTGTGCTCTGTTTACACTACGTTAACTGGCAACTTTCGACTTCCCTGGTTCAGATCATACATCATACAATTTTAGACAACTTTCCAATTTACTTTTATTAAAATTATTAATTTTGCTTTGTTCTTGTGGCATCCATTGTTGCATATTGTTGTTATGTTGTTGTTATGAACTGCTAGTAGCTAGCTGAACACATCAAGGGCTAGCTTACTAGTGGTGCGCCATTTATCGATCCTGCTTGCATGTTAAATTTGTTAGAAGTAAGCTTTTTGTACGTATTAGGTAGCGCGCATATTACAAGTTGAAAGTAAAAAGTTTTCGGTACAAGAAAGTTTTCGGTACCTGAAGCGCACAAAAAGCTGAAGTCAAATATTGTGACTTGTAACGTAGTCTCAATATGGCGTGAAAAGTGAAAAAAAAAAAACTAACACTCTTATTTGCGCGTAAAAACACGATCACATTTACTCAATTGTGCCAACGCGCAATGAAATATTAATATTTTACACTCCAATGTTGTTCACATAGAAGAATATGTTCTATTTATTCTTAAATATATATTTATACATACAATATATATCTATATATCAGAACATTTTCCCCTATGTGAAGAACATTGGAATGTGAAATATTTACAGTAAATACTTATTTAAAAACGTTATTAAATATGAATATTGTATAAATATGGTTTTACTTGTTTTCAGCTACTTGACTGCAAAGGGCGCCAGAACACTTATATATGTCTATATACAGTATGTGTACATATGTATTTAAGTGTTGATACATATATATATATATATATATATATATACATAAATACATATATACACATATAAATACATATGTATGCACATATAAACATATTTAGACATGTGTATGTGTATATATGTATCTCTATGTTAAAGCCCTTTGCCTACCCTTTACCCCCTAACACCTGAGACCTTATATCTTTGAGCCTTTATAAGTTTTTTGTGCAATTTTTTTTCTTCTTTTTTTTTATTAGTGTTATTATATGTTTTACTGTACTGTTATACATATGAGCAGCCACCAATCAGCACCTAGCTCTCAGTAGTGCATGCTTTTCCTAAACCTACCTAGGTATTATTTTTAACAAAAGATAGCAAGAGTACAAAGCAAATTGGATACTAGAAGGAAATTGGATAGTTGTTTAAAATGACACACTCTATGTTAAAGGGACAGTCAACACCAGAATTTTTGTTGTTTAAAAAGAAAGATAATCCCTTTATTACCTATTCCCCAGTTTTGCATAACCAACACAGTTATAATAATACATGTTTTACCTCTGTAATTATCTTGTATCTAAGCTTCTGCTGACTGCCCCCTTATTTCAGTTCTTTTGACAGACTTGCAGTTTAACCAATCAGTGCTCACTCCTAGGTCACTTTACGTGCATGAGCTCAATGTTATTTATATGAAAGATGTGAACTAATGCCCTCTAGTGGTCAAAATGTATTCAGATTAGAGGCAGTCTTCAAGGTCTAAGAAATTAGCATATGAACCTCCTAGGTTTAGCTTTCAACTAAGAATACCAAGAGAACAAAGCAAAATTGGTGATAAAAGTAAATTGTGAAGTTGTTAAAAATTGCATGCTCTATTTAAATCATGAAAAATTTGGGACTTGACTGTCCCTTTAATCATGAAAGAAAAAAATGTGGCCTTTGTATCCCTTTAATTTTCAGCTAACTCTACTAGGGATTGGGTGTCAAATTTATGATTAGTATTACCAAATGTGAAAAATGTATAAAACATACAAAATACACACAGGTAGTCAATAAAATCATATGAGTCTTTGAAAGAACAATAAATACATAATCTACAAATGCACAATAAAAAGACAATGCAATGGCACTTAAAGGGACATGAAACCCATTTTTTTTTTATTTCATGATATAGAAAGAACATACCATTTTAAACAACTTTCTAATTTACTTCTATTATCTAATTTGTTTTATTCTCTTGATATTCCTTGCTGAAAAACATATCTAGATAGGCTCAGTAGCTGCTGATTGGTTGCTGCACTTAGAAGCCTCATGTGATTGGCTCACCCATGTGCATTGCTTTTTCGTCAACTAAGGGTATCTAAAAAATTAAGCAAAATAAATAATAGAAGTCAATTGGATTGTTGTTTAAATGTGTATTCTCTTTCTGAATCATGAAAGGAAATTTTTGGGCTTAGTGTTCCTTTAACTCTCTGCTCCGATGAGATGATATAAAATAATCCATCAGCACTTTGAGGCCTCTCATGAGATTCTAAAAGGCCAGATTTTGATATACTTCTCTAAGGGGCGTTCCCAGCATTTCTGTATATTTAATGAGAGACAAGCCTAGAGCAATATAGCTCTGCGTGTCATGAGCTTTTTTTTTTTTTAACATTAGACTTTGGGCCAGATTACAAGTGGAGTGCAAAATTGTGCTTACGTGAGCGCTGGAAAATTTTGGGCTGGTATTATAAATAAGGCGCAATGTGACCGTGACCTCACATTTGTATTGCATGGATGCTTTGCGCTCACGAGCGATCACAAAGGGAGCCTCGTTCTGATGCTGTCATACACGGCACAGAACCTAGCGCATGAAAGGCGGTAAGTCACTCAGCGATGGGCAGCAAAGTGTAAATATATATGTATATGAATTAGAGATGGGAAGGCCTGGAAAAAAAACAGAAAAATTGGGAAAAAATATGTTTTTTTTTCCAAAAGTCGTTTTTGTTTTTTACCGGAAAAAATGAAAAATAAAATGGAGTGTGGACTATGTTCTTTTACAATGATAAATAATATGTCTATGACATGGTATTCAAACTAAATAACACGAGGACCTTAATAAAATACTTCTGAGACGTTATGTAAAGTCTCAAATCATTGCTCAAATCAAGTTCTCTCAGCTGAAAACAAGCAAATCCTGGAATACAATTCAAGTACACTAAACAGCAGGGATATCAAGTTCATTGTATCGGGGGGCCAATGGCTAAGTGGTCTTCTCCCATGGGGGCCAGTTGAACAGAGTGAGTGCTCTGGAACTGAATATACTAGAAACTGGAAGTGACATTTAACCAAGTAGTAGCACATAGTAGGAACTGTAGTTTATAGACATACACAGTGTATATTTATCTTCTGAGAGCCAAGTTAAGTGATCTTTCTGAAACTGAATAACATTTATCCAAGCAGTGCATAATGGGAGCCTAGACTGAACAATGCATGCTTGTCTTTATAGTTATCTTATGAGTGCCTATATAGAACATCAACTTGTTACACCTCTTAGAACCCTAACAAATTGATGGGGCCAAATGAATAATTTACCTAATAAACAAGGGAGGGCCAGATTAAACAGGGCCGGTACTTTGAGACCACTGCTATACATGTATACCTCGCTTTACAAAACTTCACTAATACAGCGCTAATATGGAGCTGAAGTTCAACCTTTTAGGATTTTTACACAGTGCTGTAATCATTGGGAGAAAGGCAACTAGCAACACTTGGTTATGCGCAGTTCAGTCTCTTTACAGCATCCCAGTGCACACTGGAGGTCCATTTATCAAGCTCCAAATGGAGCTTGAGGGCCCGTGTTTCTGGCGAGTCTTCAGACCCGCCAGAAACAGCAGTTATGAAGCAGCGGTCTAAAGACCGCTGCTCCATAACCTGTCCGCCTGCTCTGATGAGGCGGACAGAGATCGCCACAATTCAACCCGATCGAGTACGATCGGGTTGATTGACACCCCCTGCTGGTGGCCGATTGGCCGCGAGTCTGCAGGGGGTGGCGTTGCATCAGCAGCTCACAAGAGCTGCTGGTGCAATGCTGAATACGGAGAGCGTATTGCTCTCCGCATTCAGCGATGTCTGTCGGACCTGATCCGCACTCTCGGATCAGGTCCGACAGACATTTGATCAATAGGCCTCCCTGTCTGAGTGTCTTAGTCTGGCAAATTTTACTTCAGTAATTGTCACTGTTTTATAGGCACTGTAGAGTTTTTATTGAATACTGTACTGTGCTAGTGTTAAACTAAACTTAGCGCTATTGCACACCTAATATATCTTAGTTCAAACAGGTTTTCAAGTTATTAAATGCACTGGAAAGTGAAAACAAACCAATAACTGTGTTGTTTCACTATAAGGAGGTTTTCACTTTACAGCAGGGCTCCGGTCCCTAACCTGCTGTATGAGCGAGGTATACCTGTACTTCTCAATGCAATTCTCAAATAAGAGAAACATTTATTTTCTGCCTTCAGGGGGCACTGCAGGGGAAAGGCTTCAGTTTAGTTTGCTTATGGGCTCCATTTTGCACCTCCCACAGTGGGTGTTTGTTGGTGTACAGTAGATGGTGGTGTCTGTCCTCTCAGGCATAATTGACAGAGGAGGTTACATTTGCCTGACAAATTAGTTTATCTTTATAACCTTTATCTAAATGATTCCTAGTAATGTTCTCCCCCATCACAGCATAATGTTTACCTATAGTCTTGCCAGTAAATTGTTGATTTTTCCTCCTCTTAGTAAAATTGTGAGATCAACATCTAGAGTATGGAAACATTTCCACAGTGCAATTTATGCTGAGAGCAAAGCTGCAATTTGCAAATACTGTGAGAAGAAATATTGTTTTCCAAATTCTACAAGGAGGAAAAATCACAGAGAGCTCGCTCGCTCTCGGTGATTGACAGCCCCTTCAGTCGCATGAATGAAGGGGCGGTCATTACACACTCCGATGAGTGTCTAATGATACATATGGACAAGCGGATCAACAGATCTGCTGCCAGTGTGAAGCGAAGGCGAGCGGACAGCTTCGCAAGTTGAGAAGCTGTCCGCCCACCGGTTAGTACAAGGAGCCCAAAGTGTTTCCTCTCCAGCAACATCAGTTCAGTTGCAAACTACTGCCTCACAAAAATACACAATACCTTCATTTATAGATAAAATTACACCTGGAAATCAGGAGAAAATTGATTAAGCTCTTGCAAGAGGAATATATGCTTTTTGATCTGCACTGTCAGTAACTGATAATGTATATTGGCAGAAAGCTTTTAAATGATTACGACCATCGTTTGCCAAGCAGACATTCCATGAGCAAGCCTCTTTTAGAGTCAGAATATGAGAGCGCAATGGAATCTGTAGAAGGAAAAAATCAATGCAGCACTCTATCTACTGAATAAGATGTACTTTTATTCCATGCAAAATACTTTTATATACCCTGCATTCCATGTTCCCAGTGTAACAAAATGACTTTTTAATTTGTAAAACTACTCCATGCTGCATTTTTTTCAACTTTTTCAAAAATTTCCATTTTTTTCTGAGAAAAAAAAAAAGGGAAAACAAATGTTTATTTTTCCATGGCTTCAAAATTTCCGGAAATTTTACATCTCTAATATGAATCTATACATATATATGTATGTGTTTAAATATGTAAATACATAGATTAAAACTGCTTTGTGTTAGTTAAAACAATAAAGACGCTCTTTTATTTTTAGCGTCTAACCCCTGGTTAATTTTTCGGAGCACTAATTGCTACCGCAAGCCTGAGGTAGCATTAAATAGCTACGTGTAATGGTTGGCTATTTATTGTGCTCCTGTAAACGGGTTAATTTGCCTGTTTACGGGTGCACAATAAATTAGCACTCCAGTTGTAATCTAGCCCTTTGTGTTTTATATTGCGTCTCAGATTAAGTCCTTTAAATATTACATTTAAACTTTGAACTTTCATGTTGTATTTAATGCATATAGATTCCGTATACAACTGTCTTTTTAGGATTATGATTATACTCTGACAGTTTCTATGCAACATGTAACAAATTAGGGTCATACTTTATTTATGTGTTTCTTTTACAAATTACATTGCACTTTTCTATTTAAAATAAAACTGACTATTTTAGTTCCCTAGAAAGCTCCACTACTTTCTATGGGCCTGCTGATCAAAGATTCTCTAGTTTGGAGAGAAATCATAAGGCAGATTACATAGGGGCTGAACTCACTGAATTTTATAAGAAAAAGGTTGTCACAGAGAAATGTGTTCCACAGAAAGTAATGAGGCTCTCTGGGATAGATAATTTTACAGGGGAGAGTGAAGTTAAAAGGGACTGATATACAGCAAATACAAATTAAACAAATGTTTTTACTATAAATTAACTTGCTTTTGCCTCTAGGTAAAGTGATGGTAAACTCTCCTCTTAATAAAAAAGAAATCTGAAATGTTAGTCATATTTTAAATGTAGTTTAAGTCATCAGTTGAAATAAAGATGCGCTGTAACTTACTTTTTAATATAGATACGAAATTCAAATACCCCGCGCTACGAAGCCAACTTTAATATACATTTTTTTCAGTTAGCTAACGGTTTGAGTCCCCATATGGCACTTTTGTTGTAGCTAGAGTGCTGATTGGAGAACAATTCGAACCTTTAGCTCACAGAAAAGTTGACTTTTGAAGTGGATGGTGGAGTGCGGAGTATTTGGATTACTATCAATATTAAAAAGTAAGTTATAGAGTATCTTTGTTACAACTGATAAATTAAACTCCATCTAAAATATCACTAACATTCTGCATCTGTTTTTGTTAAGGGGAGAGTATACCATCAATTTAAGTATATATTACTTTTCTCTCAGTTAAATAAATATGTTGTGAATTTTAAATAAACTTCACTTGCATACAGCTGGCAAGGTAAACCAGTAAGACCAGGTTGTATAAAATGCTTGGGGCATTTCATGAGAATTGTAAGAGCGCCAGCCATAGTTTGGCAACTGCTCTGTTCAGCCCAGGGGACTTCCTGCCCCTCTCACTTTCTGAAGCTGTCTGTTTAATTTTACAATAGAGAAAATACAAATTGCAATGTAAGTTGTAAAAGATACACAGAAATATACAAAGTATGATCCTAATTTGTTAAAGTAACACAGAAACTTTAAAAAAATAATTAGAATTTGTAAAATTGCTGCTGGGTCTAAATCTAAATGCATTAAAATACAAAACAGAAAGTGTAAAGTTATATAAAATAAAAAATCACAAAATATATCAAAACAAGTTATGCATTGCTATATTGCACTGAACTTGTTTCTACTTCAGATCAGATAGATAAATGCAGAAAACGTCCATTACATTAGCATAGCAAAATGTGTCTATCTAGAAGGTTGGCTATCTCAGTGCTGGAGTATCATTTTAGATAATCTCTCCTGAGTGAGAAGCTATATGGGAGGCATCTCTCATCTCTCTGGTACTTTCAGGTTCTGCCCTTTTCCTTCTAGCATTCAGTGAGTTCAGCCTCTCTGAAATCTGCACTTCATTTAAAAATAATTGGGCACAAAATAAAAATGGAAGTTAATAAGAAAGATGTTTAAAATTGCATAATCTATCTGAATCATGAAAGTTGAACTTTGACTTTGACTTCTTTTAAGAATTATGTGGAAGCCAATAACAACTTACATGAGCCAAATTGTTTAAAGCTTTGCAGGTAATCAGCATTGTAAACATGGTCTATGTTCTCTTTATTACAGCTAAACCAGAAATATGGCGATGTGTACACAATTTACTTGGGCCCTCGGCGAGTTGTTGTACTGTGTGGATATGAATCTGTAAAAGAAGCTCTAGTGGACCAAGCAGAGGAGTTTGGAAACAGAGGTCATCTGCCTGTTGTGAAAGGTTACACACAAGGACATGGTATATAAATGATTTTTCACACACCAAACTTCCCTAAACACATCTATAGGAGTCTCGAATTTACACAGCACAACATCTTAAGCTAGTACTCAGATATTGTCAGATATTGAAATGGTAAGGGTAGGTAGCACAGGTTTAAAGTCAGAAGACAAACTGAGTCAGGGGCAGACAGCTGTCAGGATTCCTTAAGTCAACCTATGGAATCAACAGAGATAGTAACAGGAACTGAGGTTTTTGAATAATGAGAAAATGAGAAAATACTTGTTTGTTGCTGTAAATAATCTCTCAATAATCAATTTCTTTAAATCTGAGAGAGTACTTGTAGCATTTAGTGTTCTTAAGAGAGAGAAGACACGCTTATAGAAAAGTGCAAAAAATTCTCCCCCCATTAAGAGTCATATAGGTAAATTAATAATATATTTTGAGTTATTTACAAGCAGTACATTATAGGTAATAGGCAACCCAGGAGATTAAGATCAATGTCACATTCAGCTTCGAGTGAGCAAATATATAATGCAGGGAAGAAGGTAGAATCAGTTAACAGGTTGTAGTTTTAGTTACGATCCGGTTATAGCAACTTAGGTTCAGGAAATGGTAATTATCATGGAAGAAACAGCTCAAACATATCGCAAACAGTACCTGGTTAGAGGGAGGTGAGACCTGAAGTCTGTGAGTGATGCTGAAACTGAACAGCTGCAAGGCGTGTGAGAGTATCTGTCGGAGTGGTACATCCATTGATCAGATGCGCTGATTATGCAGCTGAAGGGAGGTTGCACTTGTCCGTGATAATGCGATCAAATGAGGAGGAGACTAACTGACGATTCAGTTAGAAACAATTGTACCCCGTCCGTTCACAGTTGAGAAAAGGAATCCTCAGGTAATTAGGTTCTCCAAGACAAGAGAACGGGTGAGTAGGAGGTTTATGGTTAGCACATGTTGATAGAGAGATGAGAGCAATCACTCTCAAGACTTGGCGAATCCTGGAAGTAGGAATAAAGTTAAGTAAGAACTACTTTAACAAATTACCAAGCACTATGGCAATGAAGGAGGAGCCTTATATACCTGTAAGGAAAGTCAGTTCCTATTTAAAGGGGAAGCACAATAAATACATATAATATAAGAATAAGCATTATATGTGACAGAACCCCCTCCCCAAGGAGCCACTCCATGGATCAGGCTCTGGGACATTGTGGATGTCTCCGATGGAAAAGGGAAACAAGTCGAGGGTTCCCAAGTATCATTACTATGGGAGAAACCCTTCCAATGGACTAAATACTGGAGATGGCCTCTGAACTTCCTTGAGTCCAAAATAGTTTCCACCTCAAATTCCTGATCAGGTATAACCTGAATGTTAGACGTTTTATAGTCCCTAGATGGATTCCTTGTAGGAATGTACGGCTTTAAGAGAGAAACATTAAAAATGTTGTGAATCTTGTAGGATGGAGGTAGATCCAATACTACAGCATTTTGATTGATGACCCTAGAGATAGGAAAAGGACCAATGAAAAGACCTCCTAATTTCTTGCTTGGAGTATTAAGTCTCAAAAACTTAGTAGAAAGCCAAACCTGATCACCTATTCCATATAGAGGAGGTCTTCCATGACTCTTATCGTAAAAAAAATTCTGGCGGTCCTTAGATTGTTGAAGTAAGTCATTTAACTTTAAGTGCACCTCTCTCAAAATGTCTAAAGTATCGTTTAAATCAGGACAAGGCATTTGTTTTGTTGGGAAATAATGGGACCTTGGATGAAATCCTTTGTTTAAGTAAAAAGGTGTTGCTTTTGTAGAAGTGTTAATGGAATTATTGTATGAAAATTCCGCTAGAGGTAGTAGTGCCGTCCAATTATCCTGTTGAAGAGTGCAGTAGCATCTTAGGAATTGTTTCAACCATTGATTGTTCTTCACTGTCAATCCATTGGATTGAGGATGGTATGCTGTGCTATAATTCCGATGTATTTGCAACTGATTACAGAAATGGGACTAAAATCTGGAAGTGAACTGTGAACCTCTATCTGATACTACAGTAGTAGGTAGACCATGTAATTTGAAAATATTTGTTATGAAAAGCTGAGCTGTTTGTTTAGTGGTGGGTAGAGTGTGAAAAGGAATAAAATGTGCCATTTTGGAAAATGGTCCACAACAACTAGAATAGTATTATTCCTTTCAGAGATAAGGAGATCAACAATAAAATCCATTCCAATGGTATCCCATGGTTTATCTGGAACGACATGAGCAAGACATAAGGGGTTTGTTTACTGTGTTTTGATTGAGCACAACATTTACATGTCTGTATAAATGACTTTACAGCTTTTATCGTTCCTGGCCACCAAAATGACCTTTTGCAAATCCATGGTTTTATTGATCCCTGGGTGACCAGAGATAGGTGATTTGTGGATTTGTTTTAACACATCTTGTCTGAAAGACTGAGGTATATATAGTGAGGTTCCATGGTAGAGTAACCCATCAGAATGTTGCTGAAGACAATCCTTGTTACAGTCTTCCTTTTCCTGTTCTTGTTGAAGGCGCTGTAAGGTTTGGTTTGTAAATTCAACAAAACATTGTGGGTTCAAAATAGGAGTTGTTTCTTGGAAGTTCATTGGTCTAGGTTCTTTTCTTGAGAGACTATCAGCTTTCAGATTTTTCTTAGCGGGTCTATAGGATATAATAAAATTAAATCGAGAGAATAGAAGCCCATTTGTCTTGAGCTGAGAGATTTACTACTTTTTAAAAATTTGAGATTCTTGTGATCTGTATATATTAATATCGGAAAAGAAGTGCCTTCCAATAAATGTCTCCAGTTCTCAAGACTCAATTTTATAGCTAGTAACTCCTTCTCTACAATTGTATAATTAATCTGTGCACTATTCATAATCTTGGAGAAATAGGCAACAGGATGAACCTTATCATTGAGTGTACAACGTTGAGATAAAATAGCACCAACCGCATAGTATGATGCGTCTATCTCAAAAATGAATTGTAGTTCAGTCACGGGGAATTGTAGTATGGGTGCTGTTGCAAACGATTTTTTTAGTCTTTAGAAAGATTCTTGTGCTTCTGAAGACCATTTAAATCCCATCTTCCCATTTAATAAAGTTAAGAGATGGGTTATATCTGCGAACCTATTGATACATTTGCGGTAAAAGTTAAAGAATCCTAAAAATCTCTGTACGTCCTTTTTATTTTTTGGAACAGTCCAATTCTTTACTGCTAGTATCTTTGAGTCATCCATCCGTATTCCTTCTGGGGAAATGTGATAACCTAAAAAATGGATCTCGTTTGTATTGAAAATGCATTTTTCAGGCTTTGCGTATAGATTTAAGTCTGGATAACACTGTCCGGAAATGTTTTATATGTTCCTCAAGATTCTCTGAATATATAATTATGTCATCTAAATAAATCACAATATAGATGTCTAATAAATCACAGAATATTTTGTAAATAAAAAACTGAAATGCTGCAGGGGCATTACAAAGGCCGAAGGGCATGACAGTGTATTCTTATAGACCATAACGGGTCCTAAAAGCTATTAACCATTCATGCCCTTCTTTGATACGTATAAGATTATACACACCATGTAAATCTAATTTTGTATAAATCTTTGCCCCCTGCAGACGTTCTATTAACTCAGGGATTAAAGGAAGAGGGTATCGATTTTTTACAGTCTGCTTGTTAAGTTCCCTATAATCAACTATAGGCCTTAATGTGTTGTCTATATTCCTGATGAAAAACATTCCTGCACCAGCAGGTGAGGATGAGGGTCTGATCAATTCCTTCTTTATGTTTTCATCAAGATAGTTCTTAAGATATGATAACTCAACTTTTGACAGTGGGAATACATGTCCGTATGGTATATCCGAACCAGGTATCCAATCAATTGGGCAGTCATAAGGCCTATGGGGCGGTAATGTTTCTGCCTCTTTTTTATCAAATACCATAGCAAAATCTGCATAATGTTTTGGTATATGTATCTGTTCAATATGAGTGATGGTGTGAGAGTGATAACAAGTTAGGCTACAATAGTCTGAGTTGAAATTTAATTTCAAGGATTTCCAATCAATGATTGGTTGGTGTAGTGTAAGCCATTGCAACCCTAAAACTAACGGGAATAAAGGCGAAGTAATGACATCAAATGATATACTTTCCGAATGACCTGTGTTAGTAGTTAATGTAATAGGCACAGTGTGATGAGTAATTGGTCCAGAAGATATTTGAGAACCATCAATAACTTGAATTAAAACAGGAGAGATATTTTTAACTATGGGTATTTTATTGAATTCTACAATACTTTTGTCTATAAACACTCCAGTAGCTCCAGAATCTATCACTGCTTCAGTTGGTATCTGCTGATGATCCCACTGTAAGGTAACAGGTAAAATGCAGTAAGATTCTTTCTTTACAAGTGTTGTGAAACAATTACTTATGAATAATTGCTTACCCTTCTTTTGGCGATTCAAGATGGGGCAACCCTTTACTTCATGGTCTTGTCCAGCACAGTACATGCATAAGTTATTGATTCTTCTTCTGTTTTTCTCCTGAGGTGTTAATGGAGCTCTAGTAAACCCAATCTCCATAGGTTCTGGTTTAGATGTCGAATAGGTGAAAGCTGTAGGATATGATTTTTTATAACTAGTCTCAGAGACATTCCTTTCTGAACGCCTTTCTCTTAGGCGTCTGTCTATAGTTACAATTAAAGTCATTAGACCTTCTAAGGTAGTGGGTATCTCCACCCTAGCAATCTCATCTTTAAGCGGTTCAGAAAGGCCCAATCTATACTGATTTTTCAGGGCAATTTCATTCCACTGTGAATCAGTAGACCAACGTGTAAACTCTGCTATGTAGTTCTCTACAGGACGTTTCCCTTGTTTAAGAGCTAGCATAGCTGATTCAGCTGTATGCTGTTTGTTGCGGTCTTCATAAAGAACAGCCATAGCAGAAAATAAAACATCAATGGAATTCATGATGGGATCATTAGATTCAAAATAGGTATCAGCCCAGGCTCTTGGTTCTCTTCTGAGATATGAGATGGTGGTTAATACCTTTTGTTTTTCTGTATAATATGTTTTGGGTTTAAGTGAATACATTAACAAGCATGCATTCCTAAACTGACAAAACTGGGATCTTTCTCCCTTAAATATATCAGAGGGGCAGACCTGGGGTTCTAAAGTATGCTCTAGGGGTTTGGGGCTTGCATTAAGGGCATCTTTAACAAAGCTGCATAAAGTGTTATTCTCTGATTGTAATTCTCTAAGGCCCTGAGTCAGATGATCTACTTGCTGAGCTAAATTGTTAACATGATTGAATAACTCTGCTTTATCCATGTTTCCATGGCTTGGTAATATGTCAGGATTCCTTAAGTCAACCTATGAAATCAACAGAGATAGTAACAGGAACTGAGGTTTTTGAATAATGTGCATTTATGAGAAAATACTTGTTGCTGTAAATAATCTTTCAATAATCAATTTCTTTAAATCTGAGAGAGTACTTGTAGCATTTAGTAAGCATTATATGTGACAACAGCACAGGTTCAAAGTTAGGGGATAATCAAGGAGTCAGGGACAGAAAACAAAGGTTCAAATTAAGAAGACCATAAGTCTGGGGCAGGCAGCATAAGTTCCAAGTCAGAAGACAAGCCAGCAGTCAGTGAAAGCTGCACAGTGTCAAAGTCAGAAGACAAGCCAGCAGTCAGTGAAAGCTGCACAGTGTCAATGTCAGAAGACAAGCCAGCAGTCAGTGAAAGCTGCATGGTTTCAAAGTCAGAAGACAAGCTAGCAGTCAGTGAAAGCTGCACAGTGTCAAAGCCAGAAGACAAGCCAGCAGTCAATGAAAGCTGCACAGTTTTAAAGTCAGAAGACAAGCTAGGAGTCAGGGAAGGCAGCACAGGTTCAAAATCTGAAGTCAAATGTAGAAACAAATCGATTTAGGATCTGATGCACACAGCTAATCACAGAACACCGGGGGTAGTGAAAGGGAGCTAATTAAAGAGCTCAGCACACCTGGGACAAGCAGGTGTGTAGAGCAAATGAATACGCAAAAACAAAGACAACAATCGCTAAATGGGAGAGAAACATCTAAAAATACACTCTTACACATATCATCCACCATCTCTCTCTTACACACACAAATACAACAGCCAATCCATTTTCTACTATAGAATATAGACGTACACAGTCTAAATGTACCACACACTTCTATAGGATCTTTATTGACCCATTACATTTTATAGGATCCCTTCATGTGCCACACTAGCCTATAATTACTATAGTATTCCCTTGTATACTCATCTGCTGCCTTCATTATAGTTCAAGTACAATTTTTGACTACACTTGCTAAAGAAGCAGGGTAGTCAAGCAAAAAAGATATGCTTAAATACACTGATATGATATCTTTATTATTTATTATGGAATCATAATTACTGTGCCAAGAAAGACTAATAGTGCTGTTTGTTAAAAATTAACCTTTATTATTATCATTTAAAAAGACAGCTTTTTGTGGATGAAAGTACTGCCCTAAGAAGTTAAAAACACTCTCACTGTGTTAGGTGAATATTGCAGCATAAGCTTATTATGCTAAGAAAATTTACAACTTATCTTAGTGCCTCTGAGCAGCAATAGACTACAAATGAAAAATTACTAACAAGCTATTATAGATAGCAAAAGCCTATTGAGCTTTATATTCAAAAAAGCATGTGCTTAAATACTTAATGCTTGAGCTCTGAATTTGTGTATGACCTATTACACACTGCAGCTACTATTATGTCAAGGTATACAAAATAATAGTGTGCTCACGGTGATAGCAAACTGTAGATAGCAGATAGAAATGATTAACTGTTAAAGATACTTTATTTCACCTCTAATATTTAGTTGGTAAATTTTAAAACAGTTGGTATCAAGTTAGTAATTTTATTGTATTGTTGACTAATCACTCCGTTAGGTAGCACTGGTTGTGGTATTAAATGTCACAATCTTATTCCTAATGCTTAAGGATGATACCAGGAATAAAGTAAATAGTACTACAGGGTATGCAAAAGGTTATCTAGAAAGATATAAAACAGGGAATCAGCTGTTCTTAGCGCACAGTATCTATTACCTTGAATACAAATATAATTACTGGTCACTTATTTATATGATTCCCCTAAGTATGGGGCTAGTAGATATATACCAGTAATATACCAATTATGCAAATATATAAATAACTATGTGGCTAGATTCAATCTTAACCTTGGTTAAAGCGCTAGTTCTTTGAGGTGTTAATATTTGCTAAAGTTAAATCCTGTCAGTATCGGCGTAACACTGAAACTGTGAAATAGTTCAACATGAGAAAAAGCAGTATCTTGCTCATGCAGAGTGCTCAATAGTACTCAGAAAATAAATTATCATTAATATTGTTAACAACGTAGCAGAGTTAGAGTTTTAAGCTTGCTTGCTAGTAATCTTGAATCAACGTATGGTTTGTGTAACCTACATTAGCGCCTTTGCTGGGCGTTAACACCTAAGTCTTATGCTAAGTTTTTTAAAGTAAAGCATGCTGATTTATCTAGTTTTAACAACAAGTGAGGCCGGTTTAAAAAAATAGAGGAGACCCCTGACGCGGCGTTTCACTAACGCTTCCTCAGAGGGGTTACGCGGGCCGACTCACATCCGGAGTTATATAGCCCTGGTGTTCCTCACATCTGAGTCATGATTGGGCTGACAGTTTGCTTTGCCAGCTTTTGTCAGCCCAATCATGACTCAGATGTGAGGAACACCAGGGCTATATAACTATATAACATCTGCTAGCATATATTAGCTATGTAATTCAGATTTTATTTTTCCCACCAGGAGTTGTTTTCGGCAATGGGGAATGCTGGAAGCAAATGCGCCGCTTCTCTCTTATGTCCCTAAGGAATTTTGGAATGGGAAAAAGGAGCATTGAGGAAAGGATCCTGGAAGAGGCTAAATGTTTGGTAAAAGAGTTTAGGAAAACCAATGGTGGGTATATTTCAACTCTTTCCAAAATATCAACAACAAATCCTATAAACAACAAGAAAGGAGCATATATCACACTATTATATATTATTTTCCACTTTCTTTTTTAGAATCTCCGATTAATCCTACCTATAATTTCAGCCAAGCAAGCTCCAATATCATCTGTTCCATTATCTTTGGAAATAGGTTTGACTATCATGACCCGGAGTTCCGTAGACTAATGATCATCATTTACGACATTTTTAAAGACATGTCATGCTTCTGGGCACAGGTATTAAGAATAATCTTTTGTATCATTTTTAATAACCAATTGTGAAAGAGCAAAATCCATCAATAAATCCAGCACATGAGCAAATCCAAGGGTGCATGCGAAGGGCTACTGCATCCCTCAATACTCATAGTATGAAATCCAAACTGGCAGCACCACTAGAATCTTGCAAAATTGCTTTAGTTCTTCACAAAGGATTTTTACCCCTTAAATTTTACACAAAAACTATAACACAGGGTACTCCCCCTAATGATCATAACGAAAATCACACAGAATACAAATTCATATATGGATACAAAGCATATACTCTTTCTATAAAAATATACTCTTTCTATAAAATATAAATTCCAATCTATATCACTGTCCATCCCCTTTGGGGTTAAAGCATCCAGTAGTTTATAAATCCAGAAGACCTCTCTTTTTTTTTTTTTTTTTTTTTAAACACTCCGTTACCACCCATTTTCTTGGGCTAGGAACTCAGTCAATTGTCTGAAACCTAAGTTGCGAAATAGAATGTACAACCTTCATTAAATAACACACTACCGGAGCTTCCTGATCTTTACTTCTAATGCTAGATTTGTGCCGTACTATTCTATCACGGACTCTCTATAACGCTTCTCTGATATATATCATGCCACATGGCATTTGATTAAGTACACCACAAATGTAGCATTACAAGTATAGTAGCAATTCATTTTAATTCAGACCAAAGAATGATTGAAATTGTTCCCTTTATTAGACTGCTACAACTTGAGTTGACCAAACAAGGGAAACACCCTTTTTTAAGTGATAGGCTGCATGGGCAT
Source organism: Bombina bombina (assembly GCF_027579735.1). NCBI lineage: Eukaryota > Metazoa > Chordata > Amphibia > Anura > Bombinatoridae > Bombina > Bombina bombina. Next base: position 504,348,017 of record NC_069505.1, read on the forward strand.
GTATAGGCTGGCATAGGGGGATTAGCAAAAATCTCTACCCCAGAATTACAATTCCTTACTATATGCCAATGACGCTTGATAACACGTTGGATATTAGGACTTAATGTATTAAATTGTGAGACAAAAACCACTATATCCATATAACACTTTTTACGGGATGTCTGCATGGCCTGACTATGTGAGGTATTGTTAATTTCTTCAATATTCTTTTCAATCAATGATGTGGGATAACCTCTTTCCAAGAAACTATCACCTTCTTCTATTAGTCTAGTGCTAACTAACCCCTCATCCTTTACAATTCTTCTAACTCTCAATAGTTGGCTTTTTGGCAAGGTTTGTATCAAAGAGTGAAGGTCAGCACTAGAATAATGAAGCAAACAGTTACGTTCAGTATGTTTCATAAATAAATCTGTCAACAAATGACCATCTTGCTTGTTTACCTTAGTATCAAAAAATTGACAGTAACCTCACTCCAAACAAGTGCAAACTTAATGAACCTAGAATTTGTGTTACGTACATCTACAAACCTTATAAGGGAACCAACGTCGCTCCACCAAATGCCAAATATATCATCTATATAGCACCATCAAGAGGAATCATATAGAAAAAATAATTCATTTTCAAAAACAAAACATTCTTCATACCAATTAATAAAAATATTGGCATAGGTGGGAGCGCCGTTGGACCCCATAGCTGTACCTCGTTTCTGGATATAGAAGGTGTCTTGTAATAGTTGTAATAGAGAATAATCTCCAGGAGTTCCACTACAAACTGTTGTTCCTGCACTGCAAATAGTTAAATCCTAGTTAATACATTTTAATTACATCTACCCCACTTGTCTGTGTTATAGAGGTATACAAACTCACAACACTTGTGAAAGAGCTCAAGGGATTGTGTATAATGAAATCTATCTTTCCCCACAAATCCACTCCACAGTTTGGATGTTGCTGAAAATTGTAGGTGGGGAATCCAGTTCAGGTTTTCCCTTCAAGCTAAGAATTTCTCACCTGCAGCTAATTAATGCCAATTAACTCCTGTTAAAGGGATACTAAACACAATTTTTTTCTTTCATGATTCAGATAGAGCATGCATTATTAAGCAGCTTTTTAATTTACTTCTATTATCAATGCTTTCTCGTTCTATCTGCATATGAAAAAAGCAGGAATAAAAGCTTTGGAGCCAGGCAATTTTAGGTTGAGAACCTGGGTTGCGCTTAGTGATTGGAAAGCTAAATGCAGGCACCAATCAGCAAGCCCTATCCAGGGTACTGAACCAAAAAAATAGGCCGGCTCCAAAGCTTTCATTCCTGCATTTTCAAATAAAGATAGCAAGAGAACGAAGAAAATTTGACAATAGGAGTAAATTAGAAAGTTGCTTAAAATTACAATTAATTCTCCCCCACATCTAGTGCAACTCAAGGAAGGGCTGAGAAAGCAGATGATATATGAACAAATAGACACCCAGGGAGACATAACACGGAGAACAAAAAAGTTTATGACCAAATGGGAACCACTTATTGGCACACTGGATATCACACACCAAAAACAGATCATTTACCCCTTTAAAGACTCTGACTACATATTAAATGCACAATTGCGGGGACAATGGAATATTTTCACCTAGGGCACGGACAGATAAATGACACTTGGATTTGTCCTGGGAGAGGGAGAGGGGGAGATTCTGGAGGTGGTGCCTGAGGGAGAGACGGAGAGGCGAAATCTTGGAAGAAGATAAGTATTAGGAGAGAGGTGAGAAAATGTTAATAGATTACGGAAAGGAGCATAAAATCTCTCATGGCTTAAAGCATACCTGCTTACTAACTGGTATTGGGAAAGAGCCAGATAACCACCAATGAGGCTAAGGAAGGAACTCAGTAAGGAGCAGGGAATGAAATGGTAGAGAATAGATGATAACAGGATCAGTAATGTATCTTAATGTATTTCAATGTTAATACATTGTCTATAATAGTAGCTGAAGGAGAGAGAGAAGGATAGGGAGAGAGTGAGGAGATATGGAGGTTACAGAAAATTTGTTATCAAAGTATAAAACCCAGTGTGGCTACAGTGATAAGACCTGTTGATATACTGTATATTGTTGAGTGGACTTTTTTTTTTCTGATTGTCGCTGTAAGTTGCACTGGAAAAATAAAGAATTTTAAAAAAAAATTACAATTAATTAAAATTAATCAGAATCATGAAATAAAAAATGTGGGTTTACTATACCTTTAAATTAGTGTGTGTTGAGACTGTATGGAAGAGACAGAATCTATGCTGAAGTTAATGATTTCTAGAGTGGTCACCACCACCAGTAGCGAGACCACAACAGTTTAGCAAACCTGCAGGAGGGAGGAAGGATCTAATAGCACTGTCTTTTTTCAATAGTGTGGTCTCACCACCAGTAGCGAGACCACAATATTTTAGCAAGCCTGTAGGAGGGAGGAAGGGTCTAATAGCAAGGTCTTGCTGCCCGTGGCAAGACCCACGCTATTATACCCAGACAATTCCTTAATGCTAAGGAGTTAAATTATTTCCAAAAATAACCAAATCACTATTAATGAGCAAATGTGCCAGCTTCAATATGTAGCATGCACCACTTGAGGTGATGAGAAAGAATTAGGGCCTGGTTCTCTAAATATCTATGGTCTGGTGAGATTCTGTAAAATGCCTCTTCAGTATTCTGAGGCCCCTCAGGGATTCTTTTAGAGGCAATTTTTACCTTGGGACCTGTGTATCTCATTAAGGGAGTTGACTAATGTGCTTTATCTTAAGGATAGACACTTACTTTACAATATAATGCTCAGTGAAATAAGCTGAGAGATCACTTATCAGACATTAAAATACTTAATCAATGCTCAGAGCTTGCTAAACATTTTATCGTTGAATATTCCAGCTACACAGAATTTTTAAGATGGTCTATGATTGAGAAAACAAACTTTGTTTACTCCTTATCCTCTTCCCTACGTTAGGAAGTTCCATGCCGTCCTAACTGCGCTGGGCTTTAGCGTTGTTAGGTTGGCATAGAACTTTCTAGCCGTTTGGCTGTACTGAAGCCAATGGCACTAATTGAATAAGACTGTGGTTTGTAAGATGTGCCTAGCGTCATTGAGACGCCACCTGACTCCCTTATCTAAATTGTTATATCCCCCACTCATTGTTTGATAAGAACTTTCTTTAGTATATTGTCCTCTGATGATGATGTAGGAGTATGTATATTCTACTGTGAAATTATATATTATGCAGTATGCATTTGCAAAATATAAAATGTAGATTTAGATATTAATTAATGTGATAAGTTCAATTAATTTGTTCTTTAATAATAATTAATTAGGGACTATACAGACACTTAATTTTTTATGTACTTGTTTGAAATTATAGAAAGTCAGTAATTGATATGTCCACCTTAACAATGCTGCTTTTTGCAATGTGATACAAGTTTGGTACATGTTGTGGGTTTTAAATGGTTGATATGCATCTATAATTAAGGCTATGAGGCCGAATTATCAAGCTCTGAATGGAGCTTGATGCCCCTGTTTCCGCACAAGCCTTCAGGCTTGCAGGAAACAGTAGTTATGAAGCAGCAGTCTAAAGACTGCTGCTCCATAACTAATCTGTAGCCTCTGAGGCTGCAGTCTTTAATCCGTCCGATCCTATGCGATCGGGCTGATTGACACCCCCTGCTAGGACTGCTTGTGCAATGATAAATGCAGACAGCATATGCTGTCGGCATTTATCGTTGTGCGGACATTATACGCTACATTGTATCATGTCCGTCCGCACTTTAATAATTCGGCCCCTATATCTATAACGTGTCAGATGTATTCTTTGATGGCCTTTTTTAACAGGGGAATAAAGTATCCTGTTTATTGTTTTGGAGTGCCGTTGTTATTTAATAATACTTGATTACTTACATCACCTACACTCCCATGTAGCTCAGGAAGTTCTGTCCTTTATCCCAGCAACAATCAGGCTTTAATGAGTATAAGATAAGACTGTGTGTTAAGTATCGTTGGCAGGAAATTGAAACATTTAAAAAGGAAACAGATGAGTGTAGATACTTAAGCATGATTAAGGGCAGAGATGCCAGAAAGGTTGCTGTTTTAAAGTACCTTTGTATTTAAATAGAATTAAGTTGACAGTAGTGCAGGGGACATATTCATTTGAATAGTTAGTCCTGCAGTGCAGGGAATTTGCCAATCCGGTGCTGTGATCAGTGATTTCCTTTCATGGCTAGAATAGCTTGTCATGCACTTGCAGGCAATTGGTTAATGTCATGTAATTTAAAAAAATTAAAAATGGCCCTAAAAATGTGTCGGGAGTTATCAAGAATATAAATTGTGATCAGTAAAAACAGGTCTGGCACATGTTATGTATAGAGTTATTATTTTGTTGCAATATTGATATTAAAAAAAGGGCAACCCCATAAACAATGAAAATGGCTGAACATGACTGCATTTACATAAAAAACGTCTCATCTGCAGCCAGTAAAATGCTAGTGGAAGACTCTTTGTGAGTCTGCAGTGTACCTAAGGGCTAACCTTTCTTAGCTATAAAGAGTGAATGTATTGTGATAACTTTGTAGCAAGTAGAGGAACTTGGCTTTTTTATTTACATAAAAGTCTGTAGCAGCCATCTTCTTCCTCTTTGTTTCCTGCTCCAAAAATGTTTCCTCCCTCCATCCCTTTGTGTGTCAATGTTTTCAGGATTAGCAGCCATATGTTACTCTCTTTGGGGCATAGCTTCTTCTGGTGGTGGTAGGTTTAGTTGAGTTAGCCCTGTAAACCAGGGACTTATTTAGGTTGTACCTCTTGTGTGTAAGAAGATTTTCTCACACAGGGGTTCTCTACTGGGTTAGAATGCATACAACATTCTAGCTTTGGCAGTGGCCCAGTGAGCAGAAAGTAAAGCAGTGAGTGACAGCAAAGCTGAAACAAGGGATAATGATGACCTTTAGGTGGTAGCCTAAGGGTACCCCCCTCCCATGTGGGTAGGCAGAATAAAGAGCTCTGAAAGCCCCCATAACCCACTGGAGTGAAGCAGCAGATTCTTGATTGCAGGTCTGCTGACCAACTTGTGGTAGGGATTAGTCAGGAACTAAAGTGCCGCCATCTTAAAATTCTTTATTGTTATTAGAACTAAAAAGTTCAGTCAGTTTGAGTTACACTGGCAAGTTTAATAAACACGGCCATGATGACTTTCGCATCTCCTCTGTGTTTATTGGGTTATAGTTGTTAGCTGTTGGGAGAGATAGCTTTGGGTGGGAGCAGAAGAACTCAAAATATCTACTTATAAGTTCTCTTGTTTTAAATACAATAATAATGGTGAGATGACCACAATCTTTGTGGTGCTAATGGTAATTTATTTTTATTTTGCTTCTTCCTTAGCTGTTTGAAATATTTGATGTGATAATGAGGCACATACCAGGACCCCATCACCGAGCTGTGAAGGGTGCCTTTCAATTGGATGACTTCATCAAAGAGAGGATGAAGACCAATATTGAGACTTTGAATCCAGAAAATCCCCGGCACCTTATAGATAGTTTTCTCATCAAAATGGCAGAGGTATGTAACACACAATTTTAGTCTGTGTTCAATTGGAATCTTGTTATTATACTTGTTATGTGTATATATATATATATATATATATATATATATATATATATATATATATATATATATGTGTGTGTGTGTGTGTGTGTGTTGGCTATGCAAGAGTACCTTGCAAATTGTGTTCAGCTTTCTTTTATATGTGTTGTGTGCACTTTTTTTTTTCAAATTGTTTTTATTGAGAATAAGAGGATAACAGTAAGTACAGATTCAATAGTCGTCATAATATACAAAGTCATCATGTGTACATTTTACTATATCTAGTAAGAAAGTCATACATCAGTGTCCCAATCCTCTATCCCTTTTTCTTTTTTCATCGTATCCATTGCAGATTAAATAACATTAAACAAGAACATATTAAGCCAACAATATACTTTAACCATCAGTATTTAACTTTGCAACTAGTTCGTAACTGACCTGTTTAGGTCAAGTGAGTAAGTCATAAATGCACTCTTTGTGGAAAAAAAAAAAATTAAAAGAGACAAGGGGGGTAGAATAAGGTAGGATAAGGAGCCTGCCGCCGTCTGTTATATATCAATTCCCACTCTCCCCTCCCGCACCCCATCCCGCCCCTGGTATAAAAGCCCCCAGTAGCCTCTCAAAGAGGCCATGAGCATATAGTCTGTGTCCTTGAAGGGGGTCAGTAACTGCTTCTGAGAGTCTAGGCTTAAAGTGTTGATGTATTCACGCCACTTGGTGATGAAATGTTTAATTATTTTATTGGTGTCCATTCTAGTGTCTAATTGCTCTATGATTAGTTGTTTGTGTAAAGTACATTTAAACGCGCTGAAAGTGGGGGCAGCATGCTCCGTCCACACCTTCAGAATTACCTTTCTGGCAATCAGAACTATGGTGGTGAGTAGAGGAACACGTCTGGAACTGTGTTCTTTCCAGTCTAAAAAGCAAATCTGCTCTATATCAATCTGAACTCTAATTTTAATGACGTTGGTGGTCCAAAAGGCAATTCTACCCCAGAACTGTCTAACCCGCGGGCAGGTTACAAAGTAGTGAAGAAAGTCTGGGTCACTGAGTCTACACTTACTGCACTCATTCAGTGCTCTAGGATTCCACTTAGATAACCTCCTAGGAGTGATGTAATCTCTGTGTAACAGTCTAATCTGGGACTCTCTAAGGGTCATAGAAAGTGTTGCCCCCTCTTTGTATTCTCAATGCTCTGTTGAATTATTACCGTCAAGTCCTCACTTTCCAGGCTCCCAGTCCACTGAGTCTTTAGTGTGTTTAAAGTATTAGTCTCAATTTGAGTTAACAGTGTCTTGTATATCCCTGAGATTGTGAAATTGCCCAGTCTCAAGGAGCCCACTGCTACACCAAGCGCATGCGACTCCCAAAAGTGTGGATCCTCTCTAATCAATTGAGTAATGTAGTGGCGCATTTGTAAGAAGGCGTAAAAATGAGCCCTTGGCAGTCCAAACTGGGCTTGCAGTTCGGCAAATGATTTTATGCATTTTCTAGAAAGATCCAGAGCATCCCCCACCGAGCGTATCCCCTTGGCCTTCCATATGGAAAACGGGGAGGTGTCAATCCCCGGGGGGAATGCCGAATTATGCTGCGGGATCATTCTTGAGGACACACACTGGCGCCCCACATGCTTGAGGGTCGAATGCCATGCTCTCAGCACATCCCTATATAGGAGGCTGTCCCTGATCGTTGAGAGAACATCGTTAATCGGGGCGTAGGGTAGGTAAGAGAGATCAAACGTTCCCAAAGCCCAGACTTCCAAATCTGATGAATAGAAGTGTTCGGTTTGTAATTGCCAGTCCAGCATGAGGCAATTAAGAGCTGCCCAGTTGTAAAGTTTTAAGTTGGGTAAACCCAACCCACCTTGTGAGAACTTATTATATAGTTTTGTAAGCACTATTCTGGGCTTGCCTCCCTTCCACAAGAATTTCGTGAGAGCACGTGTGTAGAGTGTCATGTCCTTTTTAGTGATTAAGAAGGGTAGCATTAGGAGAGGATACAGAATTTGCGGTAAGATTACCATTTTTATGTTAGAGTGATATAGGCTTTGAGTATTTGTAGATAATCGGATGCCCAGATAGGTCATGGTGGGGCTAGCTTCCTGAAAGGGATCGTCTGCTGTGTCTTACGTCTCCAAAGCCACAGGATTTCTGACTTGGTCTTATTTATCCTGTATCCCGAGAAAGACCCAAATGTCTCAATGGTTGCTAGAATCTTTGGGACATGTTCCGCCGCAAATAGGAGCATGTCGTCTGCGTAGAGGTGCATTCTCGCCTCCCCCTATATGATGCCTGGGTATACTTGGCGTAGTTTAATGGCTAGGGGTTCTAAGGCTAAGTTAAATAGGAGGGGGGAGAGGGGGCATCCCTGACGAGTGCCCCTCTGTAATACAATGCGCGGGGAAAACAGACCATTAGCCATGATATAGATCCATGGGTCTGCATATAAGTTTCCAATATATTGTAGGAATGACCCTGAGAAGCCAAAACGGTGCAAAGAGTTTAATAGATGACTCCATTCTACTCTGTCGAAGGCCTTCTCTGCGTCGACCGACAGCAGGAAGGCCTCCGATTCCCCCCTCAGCCCCAGAGTGCATCATGGCATGTAGCACCCTTCGCACATTGGTCAATGAAGTTCTGTGGCACATAAATCCGGTCTGATCCAGATGAATGATGTTGGTCAGTATTACTTTCAGCCTGTCAGACAAGATTTTCATTAATATCTTGTAGTCTGAGTTGAGGAGGGAGATAGGGCTGTAGGAAAACGGGGAGGTGTCAATCCCCGGGGGGAATGCCGAATTATGCTGCGGGATCATTCTTGAGGACACACACTGGCGCCCCACATGCTTGAGGGTCGAATGCCATGCTCTCAGCACATCCCTATATAGGAGGCTGTCCCTGATCGTTGAGAGAACATCGTTAATCGGGGCGTAGGGTAGGTAAGAGAGATCAAACGTTCCCAAAGCCCAGACTTCCAAATCTGATGAATAGAAGTGTTCGGTTTGTAATTGCCAGTCCAGCATGAGGCAATTAAGAGCTGCCCAGTTGTAAAGTTTTAAGTTGGGTAAACCCAACCCACCTTGTGAGAACTTATTATATAGTTTTGTAAGCACTATTCTGGGCTTGCCTCCCTTCCACAAGAATTTCGTGAGAGCACGTGTGTAGAGTGTCATGTCCTTTTTAGTGATTAAGAAGGGTAGCATTAGGAGAGGATACAGAATTCGCGGTAAGATTACCATTTTTATGTTAGAGTGATATAGGCTTTGAGTATTTGTAGATAATCGGATGCCCAGATAGGTCATGGTGGGGCTAGCTTCCTGAAAGGGATCGTCTGCTGTGTCTTACGTCTCCAAAGCCACAGGATTTCTGACTTGGTCTTATTTATCCTGTATCCCGAGAAAGACCCAAATGTCTCAATGGTTGCTAGAATCTTTGGGACATGTTCCGCCGCAAATAGGAGCATGTCGTCTGCGTAGAGGTGCATTCTCGCCTCCCCCTATATGATGCCTGGGTATACTTGGCGTAGTTTAATGGCTAGGGGTTCTAAGGCTAAGTTAAATAGGAGGGGGGAGAGGGGGCATCCCTGACGAGTGCCCCTCTGTAATACAATGCGCGGGGAAAACAGACCATTAGCCATGATATAGATCCATGGGTCTGCATATAAGTTTCCAATATATTGTAGGAATGACCCTGAGAAGCCAAAACGGTGCAAAGAGTTTAATAGATGACTCCATTCTACTCTGTCGAAGGCCTTCTCTGCGTCGACCGACAGCAGGAAGGCCTCCGATTCCCCCCTCAGCCCCAGAGTGCATCATGGCATGTAGCACCCTTCGCACATTGGTCAATGAAGTTCTGTGGCACATAAATCCGGTCTGATCCAGATGAATGATGTTGGTCAGTATTACTTTCAGCCTGTCAGACAAGATTTTCATTAATATCTTGTAGTCTGAGTTGAGGAGGGAGATAGGGCTGTAGGATTCAGGCAAACCAGGATCCTTTCCAGGTTTCGGGATCAGGGACACATGTGCCATTGTAAAAGTCTTAGGAGGGGGGACCAAATCTCTATAGTATTGGTTATATTCGCCAGCTAGGATAGGCGTAACTTGGGGTTTAAGTAGTTTATAGAATTCAATGGGTAGGCCATCAGGGCCTGCTGCTTTCCCGTTTGGCATAGAGGAGATGGTCTTCAGAATCTCCTCCGGGGAGATGGGGGCATTAAGTGCATTCAACTGGTCGGCTGTGATCTGTGGGAGATCTAGGTCATTCCAGAAGGATGCCACGGTCTCCGGAGGGGGCATCTTTTGACTGGTGTAAAGCTTGGCATAGTATTTCGTCAGGGCTTCCACTATGGAGTAAGGGGTCTTATGCGTTTTATTGCCATAGGTAGTGGCTGCAATCGGTTTGCGAGCCGTTTTCTTATTTATGAGGGAAGCGAGTAGCCTACTAGACCTGTCCCCTCTTCTATAGCAAACAGCGTTGGACCTTAAGAGGTGCGTGACTGCTTGATGGTTCAGGAATACGTCAAGCTCATTTTTACTGGTGAGGTATTTGTCTTTTGCTGATTGACAAGGTCTATCGCAGTATGCCTGGTAAAACTCCGTCAATGCTTCTTGTAGCTTTTGCAATATAGCCTGCACTTTTCTTTTTAACGCTGCTACATAGGAAATGATGTTTCCAGTCAGAACCGCCTTAGCCACGTTCCAGAACAGCTCAGGGCTATCCCTGTGGGCACAATTATCCGTATAGTAGTCATTCCACGCATGGGTTAGGTGCTTCGAGAAAGCGTCCAAGGTATAAAGATACCCTGGGAATCGTAGCGTGCTCCTGTTGGGTGTTGTTGCACCAATCGATACACCCAGCTCGACCGGGGCATAGTCAGAGACCACTACGTTGTGAATCTTCGCGGTGTTCACTCTCGTGACTACATTGGAGGAGATCATAAAAAGGTCAATGCGAGAAAGCGTCGGTTTTGCTCTTGAAACGCAGGTAAAATCTCTACTCTCGGGATTCCTCAGTCTCCAGACATCCACGAGCTGGAGCGAATCTGAGAGCTGAGAGAAAATCTTCCGCTCAAAGGCATCCCCCCCTCTAGGTCTGCTCCCCACTGACAAACGCTCTGGATCTTGTATTCTATCACAAGTGGGGTTTAGGGCCAGATTGAAATCTCCCCCTAATATTATATCCAGTCCTAAATATGGAGGAAGCATTTGAATAAGCCCAGTCCAGAAAGCCGTGGACCTGGAGTTTGGGGCGTATATGTTACAGATCACAAATATCCTCTGGTTTATTCTGGCCTTTACCACAAGGTATCTCCCCTCAGTATCTTTGTGTGTGGCTAAAACCTCTGTATCCCTTTTTTTCCTGAAAAGAATCGCAATACCCCTACTGGAGTTAGTGTACGAGACATGTTCCACCGAGCCCACCCAGTCCCTTTTGAGTTTTTCGTGCTCCCCCTCCGAGAGGTGGGTCTCCTGCAGTAATGCAATATCAGTCCCCAACCGCCTCAAATGTGTTAGTATAGTACTTCTCTTGGTAGGGGAATTAATCCCACCCACATTTCACATTATATATCTTACCGCCATTTAATTATCTCTAAACCGACTGATCCGACCGGCCGCTTGCAGCAAGAAGGGGGGCAGGAGGGTGAGAGAAGGGGAGAGAGAGGAAGGGGAGAGGAGGAGGAGGGAAGGGAGAGAGGAGGAGAAAAAAAAAATTCCACCAAAGTTGTTATCAATACAAAGCATTCCTCTGCTAATAAATATGACATTTATCCACCACCTCACCTGAGGATATGATAGAATGCCAATCACTCTAGAATGGAGTTTGTGTTTTTCATCTTCTTTGTCGTTATAATCTAAACTAATGAACCCTGGATACGCCACATCCAGGTAAAGATCCAGTGTTCCATTCTTTAATGAGAATAGTAAAAGTTTGGTTGTGGTGTGTAAAATGTATGAGATACACCAATATAACTTACAAATGTGAATAATTAAATAACATTTAAATGACTCAATTTGACCTGACCATAGTGTCTGTTGCTCCCGTGGTTGTGGAGATAGTGGCTCGTTCATTTTGGTGAAATCAAATAAGCTAAGGGCCCAGAGTCGTACCACTATATGATGAACTATGTTTGGCGCAACCTTCTGGGGGTGGCTAAATGACAGGCCTATCAAGTCAAGTGTAGCAAGTGCAACTTGAAGAAATAAAATATAAAAAGCAATACCAACTTCCCTATTAAACCTAATTATATAACACATTAGAATTACTATAAGGACCATAGTCACCCCTGCTTAGGGTGATTGTTAAGAAACCGTTAAGGCGTTCCCGCCCATATCCTTCAACCTGGGTCAGAGTGAGGTGATCTAGGTGCAGCTACTCCCTCTCTACCTCTCATGTTGCTTAGATATTCATTAATTTCTTGCGGGGATTCAAAAAACTTAGGACCAGAGGGAGTCAGCAATTTCAGCCTAGCTGGATACAAGAGATACACTTTTTCCCCTTTTCTGTTCAGTTCAGAGCAGATTGGTGAGAATTCCTTATGCTTTCTCATTAGCTCAGATGAATAGTCTTGAAATATTAAAAGTTTAGAGCCTTCAAACAGTATGGGGGAGGCTTTTCTATAGGCTCGCAACATCTATACTTTAAGCTGAAAGTGTAACAGTCTGATCATGACCTGCCTGGGTTGTGTATTGCCTCTGTCTGTATGCCCCTCTGGACCTACCCTATGGGCTCACTCTACACTGCCTTTAAATACCGTAGGAGTAAGTTTAAGGAGCCTGGGCAGAGTGTCTTCTATAAAGCGGATCAGGTCTTTAGGTTTTACGCTTTCAGGGACTCCTAGAATGCGCAAGTTATTGCGGCGCGACCTGTTTTCTAGGTCTTCTAACCTCTGGTGCAGATTTATATTTTGTTTTAGTAAGGCATCTAACTGTGTGTCATGTGTCACTACTGTATCCTCGGGTCCAGACACCCTGTCCTCCATTTCAGTACACCTAACTGAAAATTGACTCATTTCACCTGTTAGATGATCCAACCCTTTTTGCAGATTTTCTATCTTTGGGAGAAAGATGGAGGAGAGCCGCTGAACCACCACATGTGTGTCCATAGAATTTACAGTGGACTCTTGCCCACCGGAGGGCGCGTCCTGTGGGTGATCAGCAACTCCCTTGCCCTTGTTCACATTTTTATTCTTGCCAGACATTTTACCTCTAGTCAAGAATCTATGTACCAATACAGTATAACCCCGTTAACCTTGCAGGTAGATAATGAGAGAATGAACACACACAATACATACAAAAGAAAAAAAAAGAAGTACAGTGATTTGGCACATAAAAATCTTTCTCTTCCTCAACAATAGGAGGGGTGCAATGACCCGGTTCTTCAAAGCAGGTCCCCAGGCAGGGGTTAGGCTCCCAATAGTTTAGTCATGTATTAATTATTCAATGTCTTTAATAACATTACTGTGGCCAGCAAAGTGTTAACCTGAATGTAATGAAAGGGTTTTTCCTGTAATGCCCTTTGAAAGTTCCGTATAGGGCTGTGAAGTTCAGTAAAGTTCAGTTCAGTTCAGGACCTCCACTAAGGCCCAGGCTACTCCCAAAGGGCAGTCAAAGTGTTTTAGGCTGTTCTCAGACTTATATGGTGTATACAGAGTGTATGCCGTATATCTATCCTCCCGGCTTCTATAAGCTCAATGCTTGTGGGCCCAGGCAGTACAAGCCCCAACAGTTCAGATATAGTACTGAGTCCTTTAATTAATTTCTGAAATGTCGTGCCTTGAATCGGAGCCAGAAGAGGATCTACTTCAGTGTATCTTAGCAGTCTCCAGGTGGTACACTGTCTGGGCACCTTCCGGAACCCACTCGGGGCTGCTGTGTGAGGAGGGAGAGCGCCCGCTGATCAGCTGCGTGTGGGGCAAGATGGCGTCCGGGCACTTTCACGCCATATAGAAGCTGTTGCTGACAACAGTGAGTCCGACCGCCCCAGGCGGTGTTGATTTGCAGCTCTGGACTCCGTCTTTTTTTTTAGGATCCCCTCCGGGAGAATCAGATGGCTTCCACCCTCTCAGCCGTGATGCTTGGGCTTATCCCCTGCTTCCTGCGTGGCCTGTCTGTTAGGCATGTGGGTGAATGGGGGGGGCTCCTCTCACCGCGGTTTAGCCGGGTTCCATCCTGAGGCAAAAGACTCCGCTCCAGCTTCAGTCTGCCCGTCCTCAGTCCTTTCTTGGGTCTTCCCCTAGACACAGTGGGCGGGTGAGAGTTCGGGTGTGCCACACAACTCTATACATATGCACTACATGTGCTAGCGATCTTGCAGTGGGGGTAGTTATTATTAACCGGTGCTTAAAGTTGCCGGGTACCCAGTGTACCAAGGCTAGGGTGCACCCGGGCTTTTAGGAGAGTAAAGTGTCCCCACAGGGAGGGTATTTATCTAGAGTAAATCACTTATTAAAAGCTTCAAGCTCCGGAGCTCTCACTCCAAGCTGCTTTCTCCTTGGCCCGCCCACCGGAAGTCCTCTGTTGTGTGCTCTTTTAATAAATCACTTCATGTATACTTTCTTGATTTGAAGTATATTGCATTATTCATTGGATTCCTATATGGTGTTTTTATCTACGCTGTGGGTGTCCAGGACATTGCTGATATCGGATGTGAGCTAGCTGGGAAGCTCCTAATTTTCCAAACTGCTTTATATTGCACTTTGTGATAAGTACTTGAAATGTGTAAGTATATCTCCTTCAAGGGCCATTGAATGTAGTTGTGTAGTTGTGAGTGATCTCACTCTTGAGATAATACGCCATTGGAGCACCTTCTTTTTTTTTCTTTTTCTTTGTCATCCAGATTGTATTCATTCCTTTGAAAAGCTGCCCTTTGGTTGGATTGCTGGAATTATCATCAGCCTTGTATGTGGCGCCTCTGTGATCATCATTATCACTGTTCCACAGTGTTAACTGAGTATCTTTTTTAATTTAACACACAACACTGACTTATCATGCACATCAGTAGATCTTTAGTTTAGAGAGAAAGACATGCACATTAAAGGCTAGCATATAATAATTGACAGTATTTTTTTAATTATTTTTTTATAGTATTTTATATTTCATATTTCAATAATGCACAATGAAGATAGCAATTCATCTGCGCTAACCCTACCATGTTAGTCCTAAATTGCGAACCCTGATGCACGTTACGCATATTTTGCATTCCTACATTTTTCACATAATGTACTTTTTATTATTAATTATATATATATATATATATAAAATCTTCATGTAAAATAGATATCTATACCTATACAGCTATATGAAAAGCTATACAGATATATGTATATATAGATCTATATAGGAATATGTATTATGTATGTGAAAAACGTGGGGATGAAAAATATTAATGTTGGTTTTAATGCATTTGTATAAACGCAAATTAGGTTAGTGCACTGGTATGGCTGTTTTGTTATTTCCCTATGGTTTGTATTTAATTATGGGTTAAACCCTTGCAAAAAGCTTAATAACATAGTTGAGATAGTCCAGAGCTGAGATACACTACTGGTTACTAACTGAACACATCTTGTAAGACAATGAGAAGAAGCATATGTGTGTAGCCACCAATCATCAGCTATCTCCTCATAATCTATTGCTGCCACTGAGCCTACCTAGGTATGCTTTTCAACAAAGGATACAAAAAGAACAAAGCATATTTCACAATAGAAGAAAAACATAAATTATGCTTATCTGATAGTTTATTTTCCTTCTGTAGTCCACGGCATCATTCCTTACTGTTGGGAATACTGAAAATGGCCACCAGTAGGAGGCAAAGACACCCCAGCCAAAGGCTTAAATACTCCCCCTCCCTTCCTCATCCCTCAGTCATTCTGCCAAGGGAACAAGGAACAAGGAACAGTAGGAGAAATATCAGGGTATAAATGGTGCCGGAAGATAAAAACAAATTTTGGTCTCTCCCCATACAGAAGGAAATGAAATTATCAGGTAAGCATAATTTATGTTTTCCCTTCATTACTTACTTTTGGGAAAACTATACCCAAGCTCCACCACCACACCCTGTAAAACATTTCTCCCAAAAGCTGCATCAGCCAAAGCAAAAACGTCAAATTTGTAGAACTTTGAAAAAGTATGTAAGGAGGACCAGGTAGCCGCCTTACAAATCTGATCCATAGAGGCATCATTCTTAAAGGCCCAAGAGGAAGCCACCGCTATAGTGGAATGAGCTGTAATCCTTTGAGGAGGTCTAAGACCCGCTGACTCATAAGATAAGCATATAACACTCCTCAAGCAAAAAAATAAGGAAGTCGAATAGGCCTTCAGACTCTTACGCTTCCCAGAGTAGATAACAAACAAGGATGAAATTTGTCTAAAATCCTTAGTAGCTTGAAGATAAAACTTCAAAGCTTGAACAACATCCAGATTATGAAGTAAGCGTTCCTTCAAAGAAGAAGGATTAGGACACAAGGAAGGAACCACAATCTCCTGATTGATATTACGATCAGACACCACCTTAGGAAGAAAACCCAAGCAGGTATGTAGAACAGCCTTATCTGTTTGAAACACCAGATAAGGAGGATCACATTGTAAGACCGCCATCTCAGAAACTCTGCGTGCCAACGCAATAGCCAATAGAAAAAGAACCTTCCAGGACAATAATTTAATGTCAAGCGAAGGCATAGGCTCACACGGAGCCCGTTGCAAAAACTTAAGAACAAGATTCAAACTCCAACGTGAAGCGTTAGATCTAAACACAGGTCTGATCCTGATCAGAGCCTTAATGAAGGATTACACGTTAGGGAGCCCAGCAAGTCTCTTGTGTAGCAAAACCGAAAGGGACGAAATCTGTCTCTTCAGTGACATGGCAGAAAGGACCTTCTCCAGACCTTCCTTGAGAAAGGAAAGAATCCTGGCAGTCTTGACCTTATGCCAGGTGAAACCATGCTCTTCACACCAGAACAAATAAGCTCTCCACACCTTATGGTAGATGCAATGAGTAACCGGCTTACGAGCCTGAATGAGATTGTCAATAACCCTCTCAGAGAAACCTCTCTTGGCTAAGACTAAGCGTTCAATCTCCATGCAGTCAGCTTCAGAAAATATAGATTTTGATGAACAACTGGACCTTGTTGTGGTTCGCGGCCATGATGGCCCAATCGGTATCACTGATGCTTGCTTATGCGGGCCACTACACGAGGTGGGTGAAAAAATGTAAAATTAGATTGAACCTCCAAGGCACTTCTAATGCATCTATTAACTCCACCTGAGGATCCCTGGACCTCGACCCATATCTGGCTAGCTTGGAATTGAGCCGGGACGCCATGAGATCCATCTCCGGCGTCCCCCATCTGTTGCAAATCTCCCCAAACACGTTGGGATGGAGAGACCATTCCCCGGATGAAAGGATTTCCACTGAGGAAATCCACTTCCCAGTTGTCCACACCGGGAATGTGGATCGCTAACAATGAGCTGCGATGGGCCTCTGCCCATTCCAGAATCCGAGATACTTACCTCATTGCTAGGGAGCTCCTCATTCCCCCCTGATGGTTGATGTAAGCCACCAAAGTTATGTTGTCTGATTGGAATCTGATAAACTGGGACAAACCCAGAAGAGGCCAAGCCTTCAGAGCATTGAAGATCTCTCAAAGTTCCAAAATGTTGATCGGGAGGAGAGATTACTCTTGAGTCCACAGGCCCTGTGCCTTCCTGGCACTCCAAACACCTCCCAATCCTGATAGACTTGCGTCCATAGTCACAATCTTCTAGGATGGTCTCAAGAAGGATGTCTCTTGGGACAGGTGATCTGGACAGAGCCACCAAGAGAGCGATTCTCTTGACCGGTTGTCCAGAGAAATCTGTTGAGACAGATCCGAATGATCGCCGTTCCACTGTCTCAGCATGCACAGCTGAAGTGGTCTGAGATGGAACCTGGCAAAAGGAATTATGCCCATGCTGGACACCATGAGATCAATCACCTCCATACACCGAGCCACAGAGGGCCTTAAGGAGGACTGGAGGGCAACACAAGCAGAATTTAGCTTGTAATGTCTCTGGTGTGTAAGGAATATCCTCATGGATATGGAGTCTATTATAGTACCCAGAAATTCTACCCTGGTACTGGGAATAAGAGAACTCTTTTCTAAGAGAAGAAAGAAATAGAATATCGTTTGAATGGTCCTCTGCCAGATGACAGGATGGTGCTTGAACCAGAATATTGTACAAGTATGGTGCTACTGAAAAACCTCTGGTTCTGGCCACTGCAAGCAGAGCCCCTAGAACCTTCATAAAAACTCTTGGAGCAGTAGCTAGACCAAACAGAAGAGCAATAAACTGGAAGTGCTGGTACAGGAATGCAAACCTTAGGAACTTGAAGTGTTCCTTTTGTATTGGAATGTGAAGGTAAGCATCTTTTAAATCTATCTTGTTCATGAACAGTCCTCCCTTCCTAAGGGAATGATGGACCTTATTGTCTCCATCTTGAACGACGCAACAGATATGAATTTGTTTTAGCACTTTAGGTCAAGAATCGGGCGGAAGTTTCCCTCCTTCTTCGAGACCACAAAAAGATTTGAGTAATATCTAAGACCTCTTTCTGCAAGTGGTACCGGTACAATGACTTCCAGGGAGGAGAGATCCCTCATGCACCCCAGAAAGGCTTCTAGTTTTTCTGGCCTTGAAGACAGGTTTGACAAGAGGAATCTGCCCCTGGGTGGATGAGACTTGAAACCTATCCTGTATCCCAGAGCTATGACCTCCAGGACCCACGGGTCTTGCACATCCCCAAACCAAGCATCCAAAAAGAGCGATAGTCTGCCCCCTACCAGATTCATAGCCGGATCGGGGGATGCCCATTCATGCCGAATTTGTCTTGGCGGGTTTTTTGTTTTGCTTGGACTTCCCCGTGGATTGCTCAGGCTTTGCGGAGGGCTGCTGACATTGGGAAATAGAATCTTTCACCTAAATGGGAGGGAAAGAAGTCTTGACTTTGAAGTCATGTCCGCTGACCAGGACTTCAGCCATAGGGCCCGAAGGGCTTGAACAGAAAAACCTGAAGTCTTAGCATTCAGGCGAATAATCTGCATATTTGCATCACAAATAAAAGAATTAGCTACCCTTAAGACCTTAATTCTTTCCTGGATCATGTCAAGGGGACCCTCCACCTTGATCAACTCAGATAAGTAAACACACCAGTAGGTAGCTGCTCCAGCCACCGCAGCAACAGCCGCTGCCGGTTGAAACAAATATCCCGCATATTGAAACATCTTTCTTATCAGAGTTTCTATCTTCTTATCCATGGGCTCTTTAAATGATGAACTATCCTCAAGTGGAATAGTAGTACGCTTAGCAAGCGTGGAGATAGCACCATCCACCTTGGGGATGGAACCACACAACTCCAATTGAGAGTCTGGAACCGAGAATACTTTGAAGAAGGGGAAAATGAAGAACCAAGCTTTTCCCATTTATTCTTAATAAAGTTTGCCATCTTTACGGTAACCGGGAAAGTCTGTGGTACAACCCTTTCCTCGTAGACCTTATCTAATAGGAATTAAAGGTTCATCAGGCAATTTAGGCTCTGTGACTAACCAAAACTAACCCATACTTCCTTTAGCAGAAAGCGTAAATGTTCAATCCTAAATCTAAAGTCTGGTTCCTGCTGGAGGCTTAGAGGCAGCAGATTCCGACCCAGAAAGCGCATCTTCTGAAGTATCAGAGGCATCTTCATCAGCAGATAATCTTGTTTCAGATCAATCCAATAAGCTAGTAGTATAAGTAGTAGCTTGTGCTTACAGTATAAGTATAAGTAGTAGCTTGCGCTTAGCAGTGCGAGATAAAGCACTAAAGGCAGCAGACACTGCCATTTGTAACTGCTCAGTAAAGTCTGGCGGTAAAAGGTCCCCTCCAGATGGAGGATTAGGAGTGCTACGAGAAGCTGCATGTGTATTAGGAGATGACTGTAGGGTGTGCACCTTGCTGGATGGAGACTCCTCGGAGGTGGGCGGCTCAGTGGTACTAAACATATTAACTTTCTTTGACATGATTACATTATCAAGGCATGTGGAACATAATTGAGCAGGCAGGTATACCACGGACTCCTGACAATATAGACAGGTATTAGACTTTGGCAAAGAGGGAGTACCCTCTAACACATCAGAATCCTCCATAGCTAGTGCTTATAAGCAGACTATAGAATAAGATAAAACGGCACCTTTATATCCCCAGTGGCTGGGGCACTCACCACACCCTATGACCCAAGCCAAACAGAGAAACTCACTTTTCTCCTCTGTAAACCGCACGGTTAGGAAAAAGGAAATCAGTGTGACCACACCCGGCCACGTGATTCGCAATGCAGGACCGCCCCTGCTATAGGAAAAAAAGCACCAAGCCAAGAGTCAAACCTCTGCCTGAGCCTCATCTCACATATGTCGCAGTATAATCATATAAAATAAATTATGTGATTAATCCCCCCTGTTCAATAATCTCCCTCCGGAGATATTAACCCTTGATTCCATACAGAAAAAAGGAGCAACACTGTGATCCTGTCTTCTAGCATTATCATATGTGTATAACAAAAATTAAACGATCTTACCGGAATCTATGCCATGGAACAGAAACACAGCCTCTCAAGTTTGACAGTCTAGTAGCGTCGCTCTTGACATGGACTTAAGTGATGGAAGCAGACAGTGAAACTCGTCAACACTGATTGCTTAGCAGCTGTTATTTTGAGTCTGGATGGGTTTGCCGAAAGACTCTCCCTGCATCTCCAGACTCTAACATTTGTCAATGCTCTCACTGAGAGGCTGTCAAGACTACTTAAAACTCCAGTCCCCTTTCGAAAGGTAGATACTATTCATAAGGAACTACTCCGAATCTTCTGACAATTCTTGCAATACTCGTGGGATACTCTGCTATCAGACCGAACTCGGCCAGTAGTCTTGTTATCCTGGCATCGAGCCGGAAAGATAGGGAATATCCCAGAGCAGAGAAGGTTTGCAAGATGAGGTAAGTGGCACTCACCACAGGCAGGACAGTCCTCGGTGGCAACAGGCAGGAAACCAGAGAAAGGCAGTTCAGGGGAAAACCACCAAAAAGGTCAGATAGGCAGGACCTGGCAAAAGCAAGGCAGTCCAGAGGCAAACCACTAGTATGGTCAGGCAGACAGGGTTTGGCAACAGTAAGGCAGTCCAGAGGTAAATCACTAGGATGGTCAGGCAGGCAGGGTTTGGCAACAGTAAGGCAATTCAGAGCAAAAGGGGTTAAACAGGCAGAGTGGTCAGACAAGCAGAGTTCACCAGCAGTATATCAATCCAGCAGTTAATGGGTAAACAGGCAGAGTGGTCAGACAAGCAAGGGTCAGCAACAATATAACAGTCCAGCATAAGAACACCCAGGAGAACAGTAAGTAACACCTATACTTGGGCAGTGATAGGTAGCAAGTGAGTTACTTACATAGGCATAGGGTTTGCGCCACAAGAGATCCGACCAGCTTCAGAACAGTGAAAGCGTGCGTTCCCCCTAGACAATGAGCAGAACAGCAGGCGCCGAGTCCCTAGCAACGGCTAGAGCGGCACGGCGCAACACTTCTCTGCCAACCTCCTGTGACAAAAGGCAAAGAATGATTGGGATATGAGGGGAGTAGGGGGAGTATTTAAGCCTTTGGCTGGGGTGTCTTTGCCTCCTCCTGGTGGCCAAGTTCAGTATTCCCAACAGTAAGGAATGATGCCGTGGACTCTCCTCATATTAAGAAGGAAATTAAAAACTTTAATGCAGTATCTGATATGTATGTATGTTATACATATCTGTGAAATACCAACAATTTGAAAGCTGTATTTTACCAGGTCAAGGCGTTTTTAAAGGGACAGTCTAGACCCAATACTTCTTTATTACATATTGTTACATATCAGACAAGTATCTTGCAATGACTTCCACATCTATAAGCTTGTAAGAAGTACATAAAACTTTTAAATAATCATTTGTTAGCCGCCAAAAATGGTCACCAAGCTCCGCCCACAGATTCTTTTTCTTGTTAGCCATTTTCTTGTATGGCAGTTTTGCAGTGCACGTTTAATCATTTTCAGCTAGCTATTTCAAATTGCGCATGCACAAGTTGATCGTGATTGGAGAAACTTAACATACCAAAATATACACACAATAGCTGGGCGGGGCTTGGTGGCCATTTTTGTCTCCTAACCAACAATGAATATTTAAATGTTTCATGTACTTGTACCCTCTCTGGTATGTAACAATCATCAAAATTATGTATTGGGTCTAGACTGTCTCTTTAATACAAAATTCTAAAAAAAATTTAAAACCCTATGTCTGATGGACTAGAATATTGCTGGTATACTATTTCCATGCTTAGCATTATAAAACCATGCAACAACTATCCAAATAACTTTGCAGGCCAATACTATGCATAGGGCATACAAGGCAATCGCCTAGCATTATATGTGTAAGCTCTCCTTGACTCTTACTGTCTCGCTGTGTCTGTGAGCCAGGTCAGGGCAATTCCTGCGCCCTGTAAACCAGTCCAGCGCCCCTAGCAGTATGTTAAAATGATCCTCCTCACAATGGCTGGCTCTGTAGGCTGCTAAATACATCTCTGCAGAACGCTCTTTGCTGATGGATTTGCATTCAGAGCAAGATTGGTCTGTGACACATTTAGACAGCCCTACAATATTGTATGTAAGCATAATGCAGGGAACTACCCTCTCCCTCCCACTTTTTGAAACTCAGTTTTAGTTTAAAATGGAGAAAATGCAATGTAATTTGTAAAAGTTACAAATAAATATACAAAGTATGACTATAAGCTATTAAAGTAACACACAGACTTTCAAAGCATAATCTGAATGTGTAAAATCACTACTATATCTAAATTTAAATGTATTCAAATCTAAAATAGAAAGTGCAAAGCTTAAATGTAATAATACTGAAAAGGCCAAATCTGAAATGTAAACTAATATAAAATACAAATCACAAAGTGTAACAAAGTGTACTGCACTTGGCATGTCAACCCTTCACATACATAAATGAGAGAAATCTCACCATGCTGGAGGTTTCCAACCTTTTTTCTTTTGAAAATTCAGTGAGTTTAGTCTTTGTGAAATCTGAACTACAATTTCTCTCCAAGCTGGAGAATCTTTGAACATCAGCGCCATAGGTTTAAAGGGATAGTAAACATTTTGAAATGCTAATAAGATATAGTTAATTATGTGTAGTAATACAAATCTGCACTATTCTTTGAGTATTTTGTCCCCTTTAAAGTATGTTATTTATGAAACTGAAGACTTTTCCAATTTTGAGGAAGAGAAATGCACACTGGTGACTTCACAAACCTAACCCTGCCACAAATATATCCCTAATAATCCCCAGCGGTGGTCATTACATAAAGAACCGCACAAAATGTAATGTTTGCCAACAAAATGACTGTGGCTACTCTAGAAACAGGTCCTGACTGACTCTTCCATTAGAAGGTTTTTACTGTCCCCTTAATTACATACTTACTGTGCTACTCCAGATGAGGATTTACATACCATGATTGCAACATACACATGTATGCCACCGAATATTAAACTTAAAGGAACATGAAACACAATGTTTTTCTTTCACGATTCAGAGAGAGAATAACAATAAAAAATAATAATTCAGATTTCCTTTTATTATCAAATTTGCATCGTCCTCATGTTATTGTCTGTTGAAGAGATATTTAGATAGGTAGCGTGCACATGTCAGGAGAACTACATGACAGGAAATAGTGCTGCCATCTAGTGCTCCTGCTAATGTATAACATTAGTACTACATGACAGGAAATAGTGCTGCCATCTAGTGCTCTGGCTAATGTATAACATTAGTTCTACATGACAGGAAATAGTGCTGCCATCTAGTGCTCATGCTAATGTATAACATTAGTACTACATGATAGGAAATAGTGCTGCCATCTAGTGCTCTTGCTAATGTATAACATTAGTACTACATGATAGCAAATAGTGCTGCCATCTAGTGCTCTTGCTAATGTATAACATTAGTACTACATAACAGGAAATAGTGCTGCCCTCTAGTGCTCTTGCTAATGTACAACATTAGTACTACATGACAGGAAATAGTGCTGCCATCTAGTGCTCTTGCTAATGTATAACATTAGTACTAGATGACAGGAAATAGTGCTGCCATCTAGTGCTCTTGCTAATGTATAACATGAGTACTACATGACAGGAAATAGTGCTGCCATCTAGTGCTCATGCTAATGTATAACATTAGTACTACATGACAGGAAATAGTGCTGCCATCTAGTGCTCTTGCTAATGTATAACATTAGTACTAGATGACAGGAAATAGTGCTGCCATCTAGTGCTCTTGCTAATGTATAACATGAGTACTACATGACAGGAAATAGTGCTGCCATCTAGTGCTCATGCTAATGTATAACATTAGTACTACATGACAGGAAATAGTGCTGCCATCTAGTGCTCTTGCTAATGTATAACATTAGTACTAGATGACAGAAAATAGTGCTGCCATCTAGTTTTTAAATGCAGCTATTCATCTTGCATAGCCTGCAGTCACTTACAAACAAACAATGAAGGCTTTTCAAGTATAATAACTGGAGAAAAATGTAACCACTATTCATGTCTAAACTGTAGAAGCAGATACATAGTATACCTATTGACATGTAATATATGTAGGGTCCAATACACAGGTCTCAATACCAGAGAGGCACGTGAGAGGATAAGAGAGCACATCACAAACATTAAAGCAGGAAAAATTACTACGCCCCTAGTTCAACATTTTAAGACCCACCATAACAAAAACCCAGCCTCATTAGAATGGACTATAATAGAGCAGGTGAGGAATAAAAAGAGAGGAGGAGACAGAGAAAGTCTCTTAGCCAAAAGGGAAGTTTTCTGGATCCACCGTTTAAAAACCAGAATTCCCACAGGGCTAAATTCTGAATACGACATTATCAATTATTGGGAATAATATGTGAGCAAAAGAATGATTATGATTATGATCATTATTATTTTTTCTTTTCCCTTATTTTAGATACAAGAATTTACTTGAATCAATCAAAGTTTTACAACTAAGGATAGGTTAACTTTTATGGTCACTTATTAAAGACAGTGTATTTCAATATCCCTTCAAAATTCGTTGGTAAAAACCCTTTAATTGGTGGCAAATAGTCTGTTGACATTTAGGTAGTTGTACAAGTTATGGAATGAATATGTATATTGTAAAGAGCTTATCATAAGTGGGCCCCCTAACTTTTTAGAGAAAAGAGAGTAACTACAATGAGAGAACAAGACCAAGAATATTACAATAAAGTCTTGCATCCACAAATTAAATTGAATTTCTTTCATTATCTCTTAGTTCAGTTAAACAGTGCCTTTTAAAACTATAAAATTAGCAGTAGCCGCTCTATAAGTGTAAATAAAATATAAGAGTCAATGCATGATTATTCCTATGTACAGTAATTGATCAGAATTGCCAGAATTAATTTCATTGTTAGTTTATTTTAAGTGTGGTTATTGTTTCAACAAATATTACATTAAGCAAGTGCTCTGAATTTAAACAGTTAATGTGGCTAAGACGTATATGTTTGTTTTGTAGCCATTCATAGAGTTGCACCACAGGTTTGATTTTATCCAATCACGCATAAGCACAGGTGTATAAATAGGTATAGGTGATTGTGAACCATAGCTACGATTACGGCCACAAACGCGTAAGCAACGGTTCATGGGGTGCAACTCTTTGGCACAGTTTGTCACACATCAACCGCTTTGTAAAAGGATCCAATTGCCTTAATAAAGTGAAGTTTTTAAGTGCATACAAGTCTCCGCTGCTGCTTACTACCTCTTATCCAGTTGATCTAGTGCTCTTGCTAATGTATAACATGAGTACTACATGACAGGAAATAGTGCTGCCATCTAGTGCTCTTGCTAATGTATAACATTAGTACTACATGACAGGAAATAGTGCTGCCATCTAGTGCTCTTGCTAATGTATAACATGAGTACTACATGACAGGAAATAGTGCTGCCATCTAGTGCTCATGCTAATGTATAACATTAGTACTACATGACAGGAAATAGTGCTGCCATCTAGTGCTCTTGCTAATGTATAACATTAGTACTACATGACAGGAAATAGTGCTGCCATCTAGTGCTCCTGCTAATGTATAACATTAGTAATACATGACAGGAAATAGTGCTGCCATCTAGTGCTCCTGCTAATGCATAACATTAGTAATACATAACAGGAAATAGTGCTGCCATCTAGTGCTCCAGCTAATGTATAACATGCCTGCACTTACATCCCTGCTTTTTAACAATGTATAACAAGAAATCAAAGACAATTTGATAATAGAAGTAAATTGGAAAACATAAATTATGCTTACCTGATAATTTCATTTCCATCTGTATGGGAAGAGTCCATAGCTGCATTCCTTACTTGTGGGAAATACTGAACCTGGCCACCAGGAGGAGGTAAAGACACCCCTGCCAAAGTCTTAAATACCTCTCCCACTTCCTCATAACCCCAGTCATTCTGTCGAGGGAACAAAGAACAGTAGGAGAAATATCAGGGTGAAAAAGGTGCCAGAAGAAAAAAATTCAAATTTAGGACCACCCATCGGAGAACACGGGCGGGAGCTGTGGACTCTTCCCATACAGATGGAAATTAAATTATCAGGTAAGCATAATTTATGTTTTCCATCTTAATATGGGAAGAGTCCACAGCTGCATTCCTTACTTGTGGGAAACATATGTCCGAGCTCTAGAGTACACGGATTGCTAATAGGAGGGAAAAGAGAGGCAGAACCTAATCTGATGGGCACAACAGCCTGCAAAACCTTTCTCCCGAAGGTTGGTTCAGCAGAAGCAAAAACATCAAACTTGTAAAAAGTTTGTAAAAAGAATGTAAAGAGAACCAAATAGTCACCTTACAAATCTGATCCATAGAGGACTCATTTTTGAAGCTCCGAGAGGAAACTACTGCTCTCATAGAATGAGCCATAATACTCAAATGAAGGATCATGTCCCGCCATTTCTATGCTAAACGGATGACACTACGCAGACAAAAAGATAAGGAAGTTGAAGAGGCCCTCCTGTCAGGGTATCTGTAAATATCAGTGGAAAATACACACACACACATATATATATATATATATATATATATAATATGATAAAATAAGTATGAAATCTCTCAAATAGTAAGTTTGAGCATGCTCATTTTATCACTGAATACATTCTATGTATTTCAAATCTGAGATCAGACATGAAATACTTTCTCCTGATTAACATAACATCTAAGAGTTCAAAAGAGAGCATCTGTTTGATGGAGCCAATAGTCTGTGTTTTGGTGGTAAATATGCTCAGAAGCCCTTTGAAAATTCTCAATATACATTCTGATCTGGGAGAAGCATATGCCAACCTTCACTAACAGACACGTGTGATAATTTAACACCATGGCTCACTGGATTTCGTTTGAAGATTAATTAGATTCAGCAAAAATCAGTTTGGCTGGAGGGATGCCTAAATATCACCTAGATGTTAAGTGTCCCCTATTGAGTTTTGAATACACGAAGTTCAGACATACGTCTCCATTTACAAAAAATAGCTAAACAGAGACATGTGTGACATTGCGGCTGTTAGATAAATATTTGCTGAGCTTGATAAATACTGCAAATAGATGTATAAATGTTTGACATTTTTGACAGCATTATTTATTTCATTTCAGACCAACATCAGGTTTTTCATGCAGTCAAGGATTGTTAAAATATGAAATGTGCTGTATTTATGTATACAATACCAGGATGTTGAATGCTATGATTCTGGGGAGAGCAAATGATTGACAGTGTAATTGCTTATTGGTATGATCGCTAGAAACATGCTTGTATTTGATATTGTAATAATCAGAAAAATGACATTATATTATCCCATCTATAATTAAAATGGTAAATTATTAATACAAGGAAGTAAAGTAGTTTAAATAATCACTTTATAAGGATGTATTAAACTGTTAGCAATATTGATGATGAGATCTGCATTTGCGGTTGCTTGCTGCCCCCTAGGAGATTATAACTGGTATGACAGCCAAATGAATTGACTGTTTATAACATATGCAAATCCAAATAACCAATCAATGCTTAGCTCCATTAAGGGCGGATCAGGGACAAGCATCAAATGGCCTATCAAAATCTTGTGGGAATGATTAAAGAAAAGGGGGAGAAATCTTTATTCTTGGAATAAAGGTCCAGACAACTTACTGCTAAGGGAGACAGACTAAAAGAAGCATTAACTTTTGGAGAGAAAATACATAGGCTTTGGTGCCAAGCATATTCTCTGCCATTTTTGGGGACACTTTCTTGAACAAAGAAAGATTAACAATTCTTGAAGTCTATACCTGTGCACATTGTGAGTAAACCCTCCTAGATGACCCACAAGAAACTCTGGAATATGAAACATTGATTTGCTTATTTGGGTAAAGTATATAATTTGATATTTTAAAGCAAATACATTCATTATTGCTACAATCTAATTGCAGTTAGTAAATTTAAAAGGGCCCAATTTGTATTTTAAACTTGTGTTTCATAGCCTTGTATATTTTGAAACTAATCATTAATGCTAAATAATTTATATTTGCAAATATATATATATATATATTAGAATTTGTCTTAATTGTAGATAATTAAGAATTTATTTCAGCTCAGATAAATTGGCATATTAACTGGCTGTTTACATTAAGAATATATATAACTTTTGGTGTTTTAAATTGAAGTTATATAGGATCAATTGTGGCTAAGTAGCTTAATTTTACTGGTCTGAATATTAGTGGCTCATATCTTTGTATCTCATTGTGGTATTTCAATGCAATTCAATTGTGTATAAGGTTAATTCTAAAGGTATAATTTTTATGATCTCTGTAAAGAATATGGTAACAGTTTACGCTTGTATAGTTTGATTCATAATCTGGTCCTATAAATATAATTCAATGTGTTTATACAATTAACTAATATAAAGAATGTAGGAATTTACATTAATTTTAAGTGTTTTGTATATGCATTTTATTGGGGGTTTGTTTTAAATAATGATTAAATATATTGTATTATAACCCGGCCATATACTGACAGTTCGACCCCTATGCTTCCCGGAAAAGAGAACAAACAGAGAAAGAGGTTTGTCTAAATTCCTTTGTGGCCTGAAGATAGAACTTCAAGGCACAAACTACATCCAGAATACGTTGTAAACATTCCTTTGACGAAGAAGGATTAGGACATAAGAAAGGAACCACAATCTCTTGATGTTGCGAACTGACACAACCTTAGGAAGAAACCTAACTTGATTGGTAGAACAGCCTTATCGGCATGAAAAGCCAGATAAGGAGGGATGCATTGCAAGGCAGCAATCACAGATACTATGCACGGAGAAGCAATAGCCAGTAGAAAAGGAACCTTCCAAGACAACAATTTAATGTCCACTTCATGCATACACTCAATGGAAACTTGGAGGGTTTTGTGGAGAACAAAGTTTCTGCACAAAAAGTATACACTAATAGCACTCAAAGTCTGTAAGAGTAAATCACCCTTGGGTGATATTGTAAATCATAGATATGTCACATTAATGGTTATTATGGGTGAGATAGATAGAAAAAACTAAATTAAAAATTAACTTTTATTAATCAATATTAAAAGTATACACATACACACACAACACACATTTAAAACTACGAATAGAGGGAATGAACCGAGCGTGTACTAATAATCGTAAAACGCTATTAGTGAAGCGTAATTATTTGCATAGTCATATAATCATGAAAATAAATTCTATGTAAATACAGTGTATTATCTGGCCTATCAATAGCCTGAAAAATTAATTGAAGTGCACGAAATATATGACTAGATCTGAAATTAATGTAGACTCTAAATTGTGAAAAGCCTGGGGTGGGCGAACAAATTGCCCACGTTGCATAAGGTGCTAGCAAATCAGGATACACAGCACCTAATCCGGAACTTTGGTTAAATAATACCCAAACATTCTAGTACAGGATAAAAGTATATATTCACTTAAAAAGTAGTGCCATTGGAATTTTTTCTTTTTCTTTTTATACGCTCAATGGAACCCATTGCAAAATCTTAAGGACAAGATTTAAAATCCAAGGAGTAACCTTAGATCTAGACACAGGTCTGATCCCAGCAGAGCCTTAATGAATGGCTGCCCATCTGGAAGCTCTGCAAACGTCTTGTGCAGTAACACAGACAGGGCTGAAAACTGTCCCGTCAGGGGACTTACCAGAAAAGCCCTTCTCCAGATCATCCTGGAGAACAGAATAAATAGGTCCTCCACACCTTATGACAGATGTGACGAGCAACCAGCTTATGATCTTGAATGAGAGTAAAAATATCTCTCTCAGAAATCCCTCTCTTGGCTACGAGTAAGTGTTTAATCTCCACAAAGTCAGCCTCAGAGAATCTAGACATTGATGAACAAAGAGACCTTGGTTAGCAGATCCCTGCAACAAGGTAACTTCCACGGAGGAGATGATGACATCCCCACTACATCCTCAAACCATATCCTTTGCGGCCAAGACGGATCTGTCAGTATCACTGACGCCTGCTTGACTCAAGCCACTACACTAGGAAGTAGTGGTAACGGTCGGAAAGGATAAATCAGATTGAACCTAAAAGGCACAGCTAATGCATCTGTTAGCTCCGCCTGAGGATCCTCGACCCCTATCTGGGTAGCTTGGTATTGAGAGGTTATAAGATCTACCTCTTGCAAATCTCTGCAAACACTCGGGATAGAGAGACCATTCTCCCTGGTGGAAGGATTGTCTGCTGCTGAAGAACTCCGCTTCCCAGTTGTCCACACCCGGAATGTGGATTGCTGACAGCGAACAAATGCGTGTTTCCCCCACACCAGAATCCGACATACTTCCCTCAACACTAGGGAGCTTCTCATTCCCCCCTGATGGTTGATGTAAGCCACGGAGGATATATTGCTTGATTGGAATCTGATTAACTGGGATGAACCCAGCAGAGGCCAAAGCCTTCAGAGCATTGTATATTGCCTGAAGATCCAAAATGAGATCAGGAGGGAGATTTAACTCCTGAGACCAGAGGCCTGTGCCTTCCTGGAACCCAAAACAGCTCCCCATCCTGACAGACTCACAACCGTAGTCAAAATCACCCAGGATGGTCTTGAGATGGACGTCCCTCAGAACAAGTGATCTGGACAAAACCACCAAGAGAGTGATTCTCCTGATTAGTTGAGACCGATCCGAATGATTGCCGTTCCACTAGTTCAACATGCGCAGTTGCAACAGTCTGAGTTGAAACCTGGCAAAGGAAATTATGTCCAAGCTGGACACCAAGAGACCAATCACCTCCATACACGAGATGGCCTTAAGGAGATCTGGAGGGCAAGACATGTTGAAGCTAGCTTGCAACATCTCTGGTCTGTTAGAAATATTTTCATGTCTATGGAGACTATTATAGTATCCGAAAATTCTACCCTGGTACTTGATACAAGAGAACTCTCTCTAGATTATATGCCATCCATGGGATCGAAGAAGACAGAGAAGATATTCCGAATGGTCCCCTCTTTGAAAAATTTCTTTAGCTAGACCAAACGGAAAGACAATAAACTGGAAGTGCTGGTCCAGGAATGCAAACCTTAGGAACTGCAAGTGGTCCTTGAGGATTGGTACGTGAAGGGAGCATCCTTCAGATCTATCGTGGTCATGAACTACCCATCTCAAAAGAGGGAAGAGTGGACCTATTTGTCTCTATCTTAAATGAGGGGTCATTTAAAAACCTGCTTAAGCACTTTAGGTCCAGAATCGGATGGAGAGTTCGATCCTTCTTAGGGACCACGAAAGGTTTGAATAGTATCCCAAATCTCTCACTGCGATAGGCACCGGGACAATAACTCCTGGAGAACAGATCCCATACACACCCCAAAAAGGCTTCCCTCCTTTCTGGTCAGGAAGACAGGAAGAATCTGCCCTTGGGTGGCTAAGACTTAAAACCTATCTTGTAACCCTGAGTTATGACCTCCTGGACCCATGGATCCTGCATGTCCCTGAACCAAGCGACTGAAAACAGTGGTATACTGCCCCCTACACGATACAGAAGAGGACCAGGGACCGCCCATTCATGCCAACATCAAAACGGTGGGCTTCTTGCTCTGCTTGGATTTATTCCAGGACTGAGCCGGCTTCCAAGAGCTCTTGGTTTGCTCCGGCTTAGCGGAGGACTACTGACATGGGCATTATCAGAACGAAAAGAACGAAAACCGTCCCATATATTAGTTCATATACTCTTGCGGTAGGAGGGCACCCCTGCCCCCTGAGACCGTGGAGATAATTGAGTCCAGACCTGGACCAGACAAAATCATTCCCTTAAAGGGAGAGAAGTCTAGACTTAGAAGTCATATTTCAAGCAAATAAACTGCCTAATAGCAGCACAGATAAAAAAATTAACAACCCTCAAAGTTGTAAATATTTTCTGAGTAACATTGAGGGGACCCTCTACCCCGATCAATCCTATAAGGAGTCACACCTGAAGGTAGTTGCTCCAATAACCATGGCAACAGCTGCCGCCGGTTGAAACAAATATCTTGTATGTTGAAACACCCTTCTTAAGAGCCCAGAGGCATAACTTTTTTTCATTTTCTGTGATGAGATTGTTTTTAGTGAAAATGTTTCTGCAGTGTCTCAAAGGAGCCGGTGTTGCTGCGTTCTTTGCCCTTACTCGTTGTGCATGAGGACAGGTTCATGCACAGCCTTGCTGATGTCTGCTGTACATTCCCACAGTGTCATTCTGCCTGGGAACCTGCTCTACTGTACTGCTGGTGTCTATATCCTTATTTTTAAGGGGCTGCTGCTCCATGTTTATACTTCTGGTGTATACTATATGCTTCCTAAAGGTTAGAAATTAGTGTACTTTATATTATATTATATATATATATATATATATATATATATATATATATATATATATATATATATATATATATATATATATATCCACACATATATACATAAACACACTGTATATTATTTATTTATTACAACCTCAGAGTTGATTCCAGTAAAGAGATATTAAAAAATAAAAAAAAAAAAACACTGGAAGAACAAATAATATAATACACACCCATTTTAAATTCTGTTATACATGACAAAGGCTGAAGCTTTTCCCAAATGAGTTAAAGGGATATTCACAGTATTCTGAAAAAGGCTTGGTAAGGGGCCACAACCCCATTATTCCAATACTGTGCATATCCAGTTAACTTATTTGGTAAAGTTTCAGCTTCTGTGATCTCTACACACACATTATACACAAACACACCATATATACACATACAATACACACACACACACACACCATATACACACACAACATACACACAACATATACACACACAAACAACATATACACACACACAACATATACACACACACACAACATACATACACACACAACATATATACACACACACACCATATATACACACACACACCATATATACACACACACCATATATATATATATATATATATATATATATATATATACACACACCATATACACACACACAACACATATACACACACAACATATATACACACACACACACAACATATACACATATATACACACACAACATATATACACACACAAACCATACACACACCATATACACAAATACACACACCATACACACACACACCATATATACACACACCATATATACACACACACACCATATACACATACACACACACTATAAACACAAACACACACACAACATATACACACACACACACACAACATATACACATATACACACACACAACATATACACATACACACACACACCATATACACATACACACAACGTATATACACAACATATACACACACAGCGTATACACACACAACATATACACACACAACATATACAAACACACACAACATATACACACACACAACATATACATACACACACAACATATACACACATAACATATACATACACACACAACATATACACACACAGCTTATACACACACAACATATACACACCATATACACACACAACATATACACACACAACATATGCACACACAACATATGCACACACAACATATACACACACAACATATACACACAACATATACACACAACATATACACACAACATATACACACACAACATATACACACTCAACCACATACACACACACAACATATATGCACACAACATATACACACAACATACACACACATCATATACACACACAACATATATACACTCACAACCACATACACACACACAACATATACACACAACATATACACACACAACATATACACATATACACACACACAACATATATACACACACCATACACACACACACCATATACACACACCATATATACATATACACACACACCATATATACACACACACACCATATATACACACAACATATACACACACACACCATATATACATACACACACACACACACCTTATACACGTACACACACACACCATATACAAATACACACACACCATAAACAAACACACACACAACATATATGCACAAACACAACATATACACACACACAACATATACACACACAGCATATACACATGCACAGCATACACACACACAACATATACACACACAACATATACTCACACAGTATATACACACACAACAGATAGACACACACACTACATATACACTCACCATATACACACACACCCACACAAATTATACACACACACACAACATATACAAACACACTACATATACAAACACACACAACATATACACACACACAACATATACACACACAACATTTACACACACTATATATACACACAACATATATATACACACACACACACACACCATATATACACACACCATATACACACACACACACATACCATACACACACACACCATATATACACATACACACACGCAACATATACACACACAAACCATACCTACACACTGTAATGTCCTTACATAGCAAACATTAACTCTTTATATGAATGATGCACTTGCAACTTCTAAATGTAGACTGGCACTTTATTTACTGGATTACATAACAAGGTGGCTCCTGTAGATTTGCACACAGTAATATGGATAGATACATATATATAGTCCTTTATAAAATGAATGGCTGCTGCACTCCTTATATTAGCAGCCCTGTACACTGTGTATTCAGCACTATAGTAATCTCAGTATCAGGTAGTATGCAAGATGACAAGGGAACTACCTGACCAACTGTATAAAGTCTGTTCTGTAGCCAGTAATCCAGAGTAATTTATAACTGTATAACTGTTAACTGTATAACTGCAATATACTTATACATGTAATGTGTAACAGAGTTCTTACTCTTCCTGGCTGGCTGATGCTGTATCCTCTGCAGTGATCTGTAGCTGACATTACATATATTATTATTAGCAGCACTTGTCTGATCCTGAGGTTCAGTCCTTGTTACTTGTACTTTATAACTGCATCACAAACTGTCACAAGATGGCTTCTCTGAACTGTTCTGATTCTAAACTTAACTGCGCAACAACAACTGTAAGATAAATCGGTCTTCTTCAGCATCCTCTTGTATTGTGGACGTGAAAGCTGCTTCTGGTTTCTTCCGTTGATGAAAGTTTCTCCAATATGTTTCATGTTGTCTCTGGCGAGTGTCTCTGAGATTCACTTCAGGGGACCAATGAACAACAGGCGTTCATTGCTTGGGAGTACGAGCATGACTATTGTGGTCCTGGATAGAATTTCCTGACTCATCATTACAAGGTTCTTCTATTGAGGCTGGTATTTCTGAGTCATCTTCTGTAGTTGAGTCAGAACCTGTGTTTGGATCATGCCAAACACCACCCCAGATATCAAAGTCATTGTCTGATTGCATTTGTATGTGATGGTCCTCATCAGCCTGTTCTCTCCTCTCTAGCCATGGTCGTAGTTGGTTCACATGGCGGCGACACACACCTGATTGAGTGGTTATCACATACATCTTTGGGCCCTCAACCTGGGCAACAACACCTGGTGCCCATTTTTCCTCTGTATGGTACACCCTATACCAAACAAAGTCTCCTTCTTTGTAGGTTCGTGAAGGTTTTCCCACTCTCATTTTATCTTGAATGATGCGGACTGTTTCTGCTACATCTGGTGTGATTAAATAGAGCTTTGTACGGATCTTCCTGCCAAACAATAGTTGAGCTGGGGCAACTCCCGTGGTGGGGTGTTGAGTAACCCTATACTGTTGCAAAAATTGTAAAATGTTTTTATTATTAACCTGCTTCTCTGTTTTTAGAGCTTTCAGTGCCCTTTTAAAGGTTTGGACAAATCTCTCTGCTTGCCCGTTGGTGGCTGGGTGATATGGTGCAGTCCGATAATGGTGAATTCCATTCGTATGTAAAAAAAATTCTGGAAGTCTTGTGACACAAACTGGGGGCCATTGTCTGTGACCAGTTTTCTTAGCAACCCAAATACTGAAAACAGTCTTTCTAATGCTGATATGACTTCAGTAGTTGTAGTCCTTGTCATTGGAATTACTTCTGGCCACTTAGAGTGTGCATTAATTGTGATTAAGTATGAGATTCCATCAATAGGTCCGGCAAAGTCCAAATGTAATCTCTCCCAAGGAATAGTAGGCCAGTCCCATGGTTGTACAGCTCCTCGTCGAAGCTGTCCTTGAGCTTGAACACACCCTTTGCATGCCATAACATAGTTCTCAGTGTCCTTATCAATGGCCAGCCACCAAACATGACCCCTAGCCTTCTGTTTCATTCTGACAATGCCTGGGTGTCCTTCATGAAGGAGCTTTAACGTAGCTTGCCGTAGCACGTTAGGAACCAGAACTCTCTCACCCCATAAAATACATCCATTTCTGAGTGTGAGTTCTTTCGCTCGTAGTATGTATGCTTGCTGCACATCACAGCCAGTTCTTGGCCAGCCATCTCTGAAATACTTTGCCAAAAGTTATAATTCAGTATCACAAGCTGTCTCCTTTGCAATTTGTTTGGCATGTACTATACTGTAAAACACACACTTGGAAGGCTTTCTTGAACAACTGGTGAGAAATTCATTAGTGGAAGCCTGGACATGGCATCAGCATTGCCATGGGAATCATGGGCCTGGTATTTGATGGAGTAATGATATGCTCCCAAAGTTAGGGCATACCTTTGCAATCTACCCGCTGTAGTGGTTGAAATTCCTTGGATTAAAGATGGTCAGCAGTGGCTTATGGTCAGTTAAAAGAGTAAATTGTCTACTATAAATATAGTTATGGAACTTCTTAACATCCCATACAATGGCCAATGCTTTCTTGTCTAATTGGGAATAGTTCTTCTCTGCCGTCGTTGGAGAATGGGAAGCAAAGGCTACCGGTCGGTCTGTCCCATCTGGCATTGTGTGTGACAAGACAGCCCCTAAACCATAAGGCAAAGCATCACAAGCTATCATGAGTGGTTTCTGAAGACCATAGTGCATTAACATGCAGGAACACAGGAGTAGGTTCTTGGATTTCTGGAAGGCTTGATTGCATTCACTGCTCCACAACCAGGGTCGATTTGTCTCAAGAAACTGATGTAGTGGGTGTAACGTATGGGCTAGCTGTGGAAGAAAACGGTGGTAATAGTTAAGGAGACCAAGGTATGATCGTAGTTGTGATGCATTCTGTGGTATAGGAGCTTCTTGCAAGGCCTTGACTTTGTCATCAGCAGTGTGTAGACCATGACAATCTATAACATGGCCACAAAATTCTAATTTATCACGCATGAAAGCACACTACTCCAAGTTGACCTTCAACCCGTAGGTCATTAGCCGCTGCAGTACCCTCTCTACATTGTGTCGATCTTCTTCTGTCTTGCCCGTGATTAACATGTCATCTAAAAGGTATTGGACATGGGGTAGTCCATTTAACAGTTCTTCCATGGTGCAAGAGCAATGCCAAAGGCCATACGACTATATTGAAATAAACCACAGTGGGTATTGATGGTGAGTAACTTGCGGGTATCTGGATGTACTTCAAGTTGAAGGTAAGCATTTTTTAAATCAATCTTTGTGAAATGTTGTCCCCCAGCTAAGTTAGCAAAAATCTCTTCTGTCCTGGGTAATGGATACTTATCCACTGCTAACTGTTCATTCAACACCATCCTAAAGTCTCCAAATATTCGGATCTGTCCATCTTTCTTTCTTACAATAGGAGAAGCCCACTCACTACGATGCACTGGGGTTATATTCTTTAACTCTTCTAACATCCTCAGTTCAGCATCAACTCCTGCCCTTAAAGCAAATGGCACAGTTTGCACTTTGAAAAACTTTGGCCTTGCTCCAGGTTTTAACTGTAACCGTACCCTTTTGTTCTTAACTTTTCCCAACACCGGTGCATATTTGGTCTTAATGTTCTGAATCCACTGGGCACGAACAACTCCAATATGATGAACTTTACTGTTTTTGAGGCTCTCAGGCATGCCAAGGGCCCATATCCAGTCCCTTCCATAAAGAGGTGGGCCACCTGTTTTTAGTATATATAGTGTAAGACTGACAGTTTTACTGTTTGTACACACAGATACAGATGCACACTCCAGGGGTGTCAAGACTTCTCTGGAGTATGTTTGTAGCTTCAAGGTAGTGGGCTGCAGCAATACTGGAATTTTCAGCTGTTTCCAATCTTTAATCGTCATAACTGAAACTGCAGCCCCAGTATCTAAGTCCATGGTCAAATCTTTTCCTTTAATATTAACATGAACGGTCAAAGGCTCAGACCCTGCTGCCATGGTGTATACGGTCAAACTCTGAACAGTCATTTCCTCTTCTGAATCTGATGTGGCTCCCTTATAAGCCATGTGGTAATTTTCTTTCTTATGTGTTTTGCTTGACACACTCTGCTGGGATCCTCTGCAAGCCTTCTTTAAGTGTCCCATTTTACCACAGCCATGACAACGAGCATTTTTAAATCTTCATTCAGAAGTTACATGATTCTGTGCTCCACATCTGTAACAGTAATTAGGCAATGTTGCTTTTGCTGAATATTTGCTGGCTGGTTTAGTCTGTTGATTTACATTGGAGAAAAATACCTGTTCTTCCTTAGTGTGAGAATGTGTCTGCCGTAAACTAGTGTCTTGTGTGGCCTGTTCCAAAACAGAAGCAATCTATAGTGCTTTATGGAAGGTCAGGCTCTCCTCTGTCAACAGTCGCCTTTGAATAGATTCTGTACTGATACCCATAACAAACTCATCTCTAAGGGCCATATTCAGATACTCCCCAAAAGCACAGATGCTAGCCAATTTCTTTAAACTGATTGCAAATGTAGATATAGTCTCTTGTACCCCTTGGCGCCTGCTATAAAACTTGAACCGCTCAGCAATCTCTAATGGCCGTGGTTGGAAATGTTGTGTTAAGATCTGTATTATTTCAGACAAAGACTTGGTGGCTGGCTTTCCTGGGTGCTGCAGATCTTTTAGAATCTCATATGTTTTAGCACCAATAGTTGTCAGACAGACAGCAACAGACTTAGTATCACCAATGTCATTGGCAAGTAAATACTGCTGTAGCCTTTCAGTCCAGGAAACCCAGTTATCTGTGTCAGGGTCAAATTCTTTCAATGCTCCAAATACAGCCATTATAGCGTGAGTTTGTGGTAGTATACTCATCGCCAGATGCAATGTCCTTACATAGCAAACATTAACTCTTTATATGAATGATGCACTTGCAACTTCTAAATGTAGACTGGTACTTTATTTACTGGATTACATAACAAGGTGGCTCCTGTAGATTTGCACACAGTAATATGGCTATATATATATATATATATATATATATATATATATATATATATATATATATATATATATAGTCATTTATAATGAATGGCTGCTACACTCCTTATATTAGCAGTCCTGTACACTGTGTATGCAGCACTATAGTAATCTCAGTATCAGGTAGTATGCAAGATGACAAGGGCACTACCTGACCAGCTGTATAAAGTCTGTTCTGTAGCCAGTAATCCAGAGTAACTTATAACTGTACAACTGTTAACTGTATAACTGCAATATTCTTATAACTGTAATGTGTAACAGAGTTCGTACTCTTCCTGCCTGGCTGATGCTGTATCCTGCTGCACTGATCTGTAGCTGACATTACACTTATTAGTAGCAGCACTTGTCAGATTCTGAGGTTCAGTCCTTGTTACGTGTACTTTATAACTGCATCACCAAACTGTCACAAGATGGCTTCCCTGACCTGTTCTGATTCTAAGCACAGCCCACTTGAAGACATCATCTTTGTATGGAAGCCCCACTGTGCCATCTAACCAAACCAGGAAGTAACCACAACACTACATCTCCTTTGCTACTTATTTTTTTTTTTTTATAAACACACACCATACACACACACACCATATACACTCATACACACACCATATACACACATTCACAAACCATATACACACACACACACACACACCATATACATACACACACACACACACACACACACACACACACATCATATACACATACACACACCATATATATACATACACAACATATACACACACACAAAACATACACAACATATACACACACCATATATACACACACCATATATACACACACACACCATATACACATCCACACACACCATCCACACACACATACCATACACACACCCCATATATATATACACACACACACCATATACACATACACACAACATATACAAACACACATAACATATACACAAACACACAAAATATACACACAGACACACACACACACACCATACACACACAACATATATACACGCACAACATATACACACACCATATACACACACACATACCATACACACACTATACACACACAACATAGATACACAAACACACACACAACATATACACACGCACCACACACACACCATATACACACATACACACACCATATACACACACACCATATACACACATACACACACACCATAAACACACACACACACAACATATACACACATACACTTATTAAAGAACAACAAAAAATGTGTCTTAGGTATTTTGGTTGGCTCCTATACTCCTAGAATAAATGTGTTAAGCCCTGACTTACCTTTTCTGCAATGTGTTGTTACCCTGTACCTCACTGAAGTTCAGGAAGTGGAAGGAAATTGAAAAGAGAGGAACGTAGCAAATATTTCCATTGACATAGAACGGAACAGTTTTTTAACTGCCACTGCCGTTCTTTCTGAAGAGACCCTTCAGTTTCTGCGATAAGAATACAGATCGCACAGTGTTCTGCCTTGGGGCTTAAGAGAATTTCCATCTTTTATCCATGGGCTCTTCAAACAAAGAGCTTTCCTCAAGCGGGATAGTACTACCTTTAGCAAGGGTGAAGATAACGCCATCCCATTTAGGGACGGAACCTCACAACTCCATTGAGAGTCCAGGACCGGGGACAATTTGTTAAAGGGAGAAGAGGGGGGAAAGGAATCAAATCTTGTCCCATTCACTCATAATAATGTTCACCATCTAACAGGAACAGGGAAGGATAAGGTATGACCCTGTCCTCAAACTCTATCCAATTTAGGAATTAAGGGTTCATCAGGCATTTTGGC
The DNA here is from genome assembly GCF_027579735.1 of Bombina bombina. Classification (NCBI taxonomy): domain Eukaryota; kingdom Metazoa; phylum Chordata; class Amphibia; order Anura; family Bombinatoridae; genus Bombina; species Bombina bombina. Next base: position 504,389,233 of record NC_069505.1, read on the forward strand.
CTCTGGGACCTCTGATTTCACCAAAAACTTCCATTAGAAGAAAGCACAAATTCCTAAACTAAAGTCTGGTTCCTTCGCAGATGGAGGTTTAGAGGCAGCAGACTCCGACCCAGAATGTTCATACTCTGAAGTCTCAGAAAGAACTTCATCCTCGGATAACCCTCAGTTAAATCCAATAAATTATTACTGTGACAAAAGGCAAAGAATGACTGGGGTTATGAGGAAGTGGGGGAGGTATTTAAGCCTTTGTCTGGGGTGTCTTTGCCTCCTCCTGGTTGCCAGGTTCAGTATTTCCCACAAGTAAAGAATGCAGCTGTGGACTCTTCCCATATTAAGATAGAAAGTTGTTTAAAATTGTATTCTCTATCTGAATCATGAAAATGTGAGTTTTATGTCCCTTTTAAATCAATGTAAATATTTGTTTAAAATTGTATTCTCTATCTGAATCATGAAAATGTGAGTTTTATGTCTCTTTTAAATCAATGTAAATATTTGCATAGGAAATTAGTACATCTAGGCAAGTATCCCCGCTTGCTTTTCCCCAGAAATTCTTAATATAAAATGTTTCCAATGCACAAGAGAATTGTGGGTAAGATATGCAAATTCTCAGTTTTTTTGCTTCAAAAATACTGTTTTAACACAGCGATCCTTTTAAACAGGATTATGACAGCAAACCAGAAATCACTCACTTGACAAGCCTGTTTCGTTCTTTTTGGAACTCATCAGTAGGAGACAGATTTCTGGTTGCTGCATTGGAGAAGCTATTTTCATGGTTAAACCAAAATTCATTAAAATTATGGGGGGAGATAAAAAACTGAAATTAAAATCCTCCATGTCTCAAAATTAAATCAATGTAAATATTTGCATAGGAAATTAGTACATCTAGGCAAGTATCCCCGCTTACTTTTCCCCAGAAATTCTTAATATACAATGTTTCCAATGCACAAGAGAATTGTGGGTAAGATATGCAAATTAGATATGCAAATTCTCAGTTTTTTCCCTTTTACAAAGATCTATTCACACCCCCTACAATGTTTATAGCCTTAACCATCTACTAAAACCTCAGTTCATGGTCACACTCACTACAGTTGTAAACATCAGGATCTGGAGAAAAAAATAAAATACCCCAAACATAACTTCTGTGTCAATAGGAGTAGCATGAATGATTAAGCTTGTTGCGCACATGAGCAGCACTTCCTTTTAAAAATGGTGGCTCTTTGGCATAAAAAGAATTACTCAAGTGGGTGCTTAAGCTTAGATATATAGAAATAAATTCCAAGGGGATATCTATTAGACATGTGCGATTCGTTTCGTTTCGATTCGGAAATTCGGAAAATTCGTCAAATTCGGCGATTCGGATCGAACCAAATTTCCGAATTAAAATTCTGCCAAATTTTCCGAATCGAACCGAATCGAATCGATTCGTAAATTCGGATGGCCATTGGGATTACACTAGTATTGTACAGTATGTTAGGTTAACACCTAATATACAGTATAATACTAGTCTAATCCCACCTAACACTTACCGAAATGCCGAATTTACGAACCGAATCGAACCGAATCGAACCGAATTTCTTCGAATCCGAATGAATCCGAAACGAATCCAAAACGAATCGATTCAGAATTTTCCGAATTCGAATCGATCCGAACTTCGAAAAATTCCGAATCGATCCGAACCGAACCAAATTTTTTCGCCATGCACATGTCTAATATCTATTCTCTTTTGTGTCCCTCCCTATAACCATTGGCTGTACACCCTTCTGCCACATATGAACCCCTCAATAATTGAGAAAAACATGGTCATTTATATTACCTAATATAGAAATTGTAACCCAAATAAACATCAAATTGATCTCTCCTGGTCTGCAACAACAGAGTGTATTTATGCTGCTTAATAGGCCTTCTTTTACATTTTTTAATATTCAGAAATGGGTTATTTAGATTAGACTTCATAATCTATCAGCATACTGTTGTGGTCTTCACTGTCAAAATTTAACCCACCAATACATCTGCATGATAAAAATACCCCCCAACAATATCAAAAGGCTTACCAAGACAGAGAGGTGAGGGAACATCAATGAGTAGAAGGTCATGTTTTTTTGTGGGTGGAGACACACTTAAGTGGTGGAGCCACAAGACTTCTATGGGTAGGGTCACGATATTGTGGGCTGGGTCTGGGTGAAATATGGGTGGGGCTACAGAAGTCCTTAGTTTTGCTCTGGAAACTGTGATGTTTACCATAAAGGAGAACCATCAGGTAAGAATGTGAGGCAGAGCTTCCTACTTATGACAATCCCACAGTATGCAGGGCATTTAGGAGCTTTCAGTTAGTGATGATACTAATACTAATTAGTTGTACTTGAGCTTCTAAATATCAACATACTACTGGTATAGCAGGTCAGTTTTATTATTGTAGTATTTCATGCATATATCATGTGTTTAACCCCAGAAAGTACAGCTCCAGAGAAGTGATTTAGTAATGGGATCTAGCTGATGATTGGTGGCTATGTATGTATGCCACTTGCCGATGTTTTACCATAACACCACAAAGTAAATAATGCACTCCCCTTTCATTTCCCGACTTGACTACTGCAATAACCTAGTTACTGGCCTTCCTCTTTCCCCCCCCCCCCCCCCCCCTTCAATCCATCCTAAATGCCTCTGCCAGGCTGATCCACCTTTCCCGTCAGTCTTTATCTGCTGCACCTCTCTGCGAGTCCATTCATTGGCTCCCCATACACAGCAGAATTAAATTCAAAATTCTCACCCTTGCATACAAAGCACTCACCAACACCGCTCCCCTCTACCTAATCCTCTCTAATACACAAGTATAATCCAGCCCGCCCACTAAGATCCAACAATTACCTGCTCCTTGCATCTGCGACTATCACCTCCTCTCATGCTAGACTGCAGGACCTACCCTCTGGAATACTCTCCCTCATGCTGTCAGGCTTTGCCCTAATCTTTCTTCCTTTAAATGCTCTCTGAAGACTTTTCTGTTCAGAGAAGCCTACCACCCAACTCAATAATATTCCTCTTACCTAACAACATTTCCCTCCTCTAACTCTGCATTAACATCTTTCTCAATCTTGCAGTCCTCACCTCCTGTTTCTCAACCCCCTACCCTTCTAGATTGTAAGTTCCCACGGGAATAGAGCCCTCAATTCCTCCTGTATGTGTTTGTAAATTTTGTCCAGAAGTTTTATATTATTGTTTTATTTAAATGAACTGTATCCATGGACAGCGCTGCGGACAATAATAACAATAATATCCCCTAGTTTCTAGTAGGGCTTTGCTGCTCTGGACCTGGCTTTTTGTTTTATATAGGAAAGGCCAGATAACAAGTGACTCACAGTTTTACGAGTGGTTAACAGTAACGCACTACCGAAAAGAGGTTTATCTCAGGTGTTTGCGCGCGTATTATAAGTTAAAAGCGCAATCACGATTTACGCTAGAATAATTACCGCATCCTCAGAGCTCTGGTTAATTGTTGCGTGAAACAAAAAGAAGTGTCACAAAACACATAAAAATACATTACAAAGTACAGTTACACCCATAATAACACCATCTAGTAAAAATGATGCACTAAAAATATTACACAGAAAAATTATAAGGGCTCAAAGATATGAGGTTTCAGGTGTTAGGAAAAAAAAAGCTGCAAATGGCTTTAAAGTGAATGTAAAAGTTCATGAGTCAGTGCTCGGTTTTACTTATCTTTTTCTGGATCGGCAAACCCCCTGCCCGCTTCTCATGCTGTACATAGCACAGCAATGACAAAACTATCTTTCTCCTATCATGTCATGGCCTCACGAGATGGATGCTCTGGGATGCACGCCATGATTGGAGGAAGCCGGTTTCGACATTGTTGACGTAAGTACAGAGGAGCGGCAGGTGGGGGATTGCTGCAGAAAAAGGTATTTGAAAAAAACGCTGCAATGTAAAGTTTCATGAATGAAAGTGTCCCTGTTTTTAATAGTATTTTTAAAAATCAAGCACTGATTCATGAGAGTTTACATTCAATTTAACATAGAAATGCATACATGTCTAAATTTGGATAGATATATATTTATATGTGTGTACAAATGTATTTATTTGTGAATATATGTAGTTACAGACATATATACACATATAAACACAAATATATATGTACACACACATATATATATATATATATATATATATATATATACTGTATATATATATGCATTGGAGATATTTGCAGTTAAGTAGATGAAAACATAAAGAATCATATTTAATAGTTTAACTGTGTATTTACTTAAATATTTCCCATTCTTACATTCTACATTCTTCACGGATTCATCACGGTTTGTCCGTGAAACGCGTTACATTATTGTACTATGCTATAGATTGCACTAAGCATGAGCTGTTTTATACAACTTTTTAATAAATCAATTTGGGAAAGTTTTAACTCTCAGTGCTGAGTGTATATCTTATTACGCTACCAAGGGGCGGTGTGTCCTAGCCCTCCTACAATCATCTGTCTGCTTTTTGTAGTTAGAGTCTATCTGAGACCTGCAATCACTATGTTGGCCCTATACCTGGGGATCCCGGGATCTGTCTGTGTCCAGCTAGCTTGTCTGCTTCTAAAAAAACAGCCTGCTTCCATTGGCACAAGAGAGTGCCTCTGTATAATGTGAGTACCCTGTATCTCCAGCTCGTTTATTTCCAGCTTGTGTTACTGATTCACACATGCAGCGTCTCTTTCCTTCTTATTGTTTTGCTACAGAATATTTAAAATCTATAGCAGTATGAAGGTTAAGAGGGACATCCTAATAGTATAAATCCCAGCATTGCCCTGAGGCTTTCTGGGATAGGAAGGCAAGGGAGCTTGTTCTTTTGGGGTGAAGCTTTAACAAAATGGAAATTTATGCTTACCTGATAAATTTATTTCTTTTACGATATGACGAGTACACGGATTTCATCCTTACTTATGGGATATCGCCTCCTGGTCAGCAGGAGGAGGCAAAGAGCTCCACAGCAGAGCTGCATAAATAGCTCCTCCCTTCCCCCCCCCCAACCCAGTCATTCGACCGAAGTTAGGAGGAGAAAGGAAAAGTCAAGGAACAGAGGTGATTGAAGTTAAGCAAAAATAAAAACCTGTCTTAGAAAATGACATGGCAGGCCATGGACTCGTCATATCGTAAAAGAAATAAATTTATCAGGTAAGCATAAATTTGCTTTTCTTTTACAAGATATGACGAGTCCACGGATTTCATCCTTACTTATGGGATACAATACCAAAGCTATAGGACACGGATGAAAGGGAGGGACAAGACAGGAACCTAAACGGAAGGCACCACTGCTTGAAGAACCTTTCTCCCAAAAACAGCCTCAGACGAAGCAAAAGTATCAAATTTGGAAAATTTGGAAAAAGTGTGAAGAGACGACCAAGTTGCAGCCTTGCAAATCTGTTCAACTGAAGCATTATTTTTAAATGCCCATGAGAAAGCCACAGCTCTAGTAGAATGAGCTGTAATTCGTTCAGGAGGCTGCTGTCCAGCATTCTCATATGCAACACGGATGATACTCCTCAGCCAAAAAGAAAGAGAGGTAGCGGCAGCTTTCTGACCTCTACGTTTTCCAGAAAAAACAACAAATAATGAAGATGTTTGACGAAAATCCTAAGTCGCCTGCAAGTAGAACTTCAAGGCATGGATTAAGTCCAAATTATGTAACTGACGCTCCTTCTTAGAGGAAGGGCTAGGACACAAGGAAGGAACAACAATTTCCTGATTGATATTCTTGTTAGAAACAGAATGGAAAATATTCTTGTTAGAAATCAGAATGGAAAATAGGATAAGGAGAATCACATTGTAATGCCAAAAAGCTCCGAAACTCTGCGAGCAGAAGAAATAGCAACCAGAAATAAAACTTTCCAAGATAATAGCTTAATATCTATGGAATGCATAGGTTCAAATGGAACCCCTTGAAGAACATTAAGAACTAAATTCAAACTCCAAGGAGGAGCAATTGATTTAAACACAGGTCTGATCCTAGTCAGAGCCTGACAAAAGGACTGAACATCCGGAACATCTGCCAGACGTTTGTGTAGCAAAATAGACAGAGCAGAAATCTGTCCCTTTAAGGAACTTGCTGATAACCCCTTCTCCAATCCTTCTTGGAGAAAGGACAAAATCCTAGGAGTCCTAATCTTACTCCATGAGTAACTCCTGGATTCGCACCAATAAAGATATTTACGCCATATCTTATGGTAAATCTTTCTAGTAACAGGCTTACGTGCCTGAATCAAGGTATCAATGACCGAATCCAAAAACCCTCACTTAGATAAAATCAAGCGTTCAATCTCCAAGCAGTCAGCTGCAGAGAAATTAGATTTGGATGATGGAAGGGTCCCTGAATGAGAAGGTCCTGCCTCAATGGAAGATTCCACGGCGGCAGAGATGACATGTCCATAAGATCGGCATACCAAGGAGCAATGAGAATAACCAAAGCCCTCTCCTGTTTGACTCGAGCAATCACCCGAGGAAGGAGAGCAAACGTTGGAAACACATAAGCTAGGTTGAACGACCAAGGCACTGCCAAGGCATCTATCAGTTCGGCCTGAGGATCCCTGGACCTGGATCCGTATCTCGGGAGCTTGGCATTCTGACGAAATTCCATAAGATGCAGCTCAGGTCTGCCCCATTTGAGAGTCAGGGTGGCAAAGACCTCTGGATGGAGTTCCCATTCCCCCAGATGAAACGTCTGTCTGCTCAAAAAATCAGCTTCCCAGTTGTCCACTCCTGGGATGTAGACTGCTGACAGATAACAAGAGTGAGGCTCCGCCCACCGAATTATGTTGGATACTTCTGGCATCGCTAAGGAACTCCTTGTTCCTCCCTGATGATTGATGTAAGCCACAGTCGTGATGTTGTCCGACTGAAATCAGATGAATTTGGCCGAAGCCAACTGAGGCCAAGCCTGAAGCGCATTGAAAATTGCTCTCAACTCCAGAATATTGATTGGAAGTAGAGACTCCAACCGAGTCCACACACCCTGAGCCTTAAGGGAATTCCAGACTGCTCCCCATCCTAGTAGACTGGCGTCCGTTGTCACTATCACCCATGTGGGTCTGTGGAAGCACGTCCCTTGGGACAGATGATCCCGCGACAACCACCAAAGAAGAGAGTCCCTTGTCTCCTGATCCAGATCTATCTGAGGAGACAAATCTGCATAATCTCCATTCCACTGTCTGAGCATGCTCAGTTGTAGAGGTCTGAGATGAAAACGAGCTAATGGAATGATGTCCATTGCCGTCACCATCAATCCAATTACCTCCATGCACTGAGCCACTGATGGCCGAGGATTGGACTGAAGGGATCGGCATGTATTCAGAATCTTTAGCTTTCTGACCTCCGTCAAGAAGATTTTCATGTATACAGAGTCTATTAGAGTTCTCTGGCGTTCCCCACCTTTTGCACATCCCCACAAACACTTCAGGATGGAGAGACCATTCCCCCGGATGAAAGGATTGTCTGCTGAGAAAATCCACTTCCCTGATGTCCACAAACGGAATGTGGATCACTGACAGCGAACAGTTGTGGGTCTCCATCCACTCCAGAATCCGAGATACTACCCTCATTGCTATTGAGCTTCTCGTTCCCCCCTGTTGGTTGAAGTAAGCCACCGAGGTTAAATTGTCTGATTGGAATCAGATAAATTGGGACAAACCCAGTAGGAGCCAAGCCTTCAGAGCAGAATGCTGAACGGGAGGGAGCTCTCCTCCTGCATCCACAAGCCCTGCGCCTTCTTGGCATCCCAAACAGCTCCCAATCCTGACATACTTGCGTCCGTCATCACAGTCATCCAGGATGGTCTTAAACGGGATGTCCCTCGGGACAGGTGATCTGGACAGAGCTACCAAGAGAGCGATTCTCTCAACCGGTTGTCCAGAGAAATCTGTTGAGACAGATCCAAATTATCTCAGTTCCACTGTCTCAGCATGCACATTCACAACAGCCTGAGGTGGAACCTGGCAAAGAGAACAATGTTCATGCTGGACACCATGACAACAATCACCTCCATACACTGAGTCACAGATGGACTTAAGGAGGTCTGGAGGGCAAGACATGTTGAAGCTAGTTTGCAACTTCTCTGGTCTGTTAGAAATATTCTCATGTCTATGGAATCTATTTTAGTGCCCAGGAATTCCACCCTGGTGCTTGGAATAAGAGAACTCCTTTCTCTATTTATCTTTCATCCATGGTAAACAGAGGAGAGATTCCGAATTGTCTTCCGCCAGATGAAACGATGGTACTTGTACCAGAATATCATCCAAGTAGGGAGCTACTGCTACACCCCGGGTTCTGGCGACTGCTAGAAGAGCCCTACAACCTTCGTAAAAATTCTTGGAGTGTAGCTGGACCAAATGAAAGTGCAATAAACTTGAAGTGCTGGTCCAGGAACTCAAACCTGAGGAACTGGAAGTGTTCCCTGTGGATTGGAAGGTGAATGAATGCCTCCATCAGATCTATAGTGGTCATAAACTGCCCTTCCTGAATGAAGGAAAGGATGGGCCTTATTGTCTCCAGAACTGGATGGAAAGATCCCTCCTTCTTTGGGACCACGAAAAAGTTTGAATAGTATCTCAAACCTCTCTCTGCGATAGGCACTGGAGAATGACTCCAAAGGAGGACAGATCCCTAACGCACTCCAGAAAGGATTTCCTCTTTCCTAGTCTTGAAGACAGGTTGAGAGGATGAATCTGCCCCTGGGTGGATGAGATTTGAAACCTATCTTGTAATCCTGAGCTATGACCTCCAGGACCCAAGCATCCTGCACGTCCCTGAATCAAGCCTCTGAAAGAGTGACAGTCTGCCCCCTACATGATCCAAAATAGGACCGAGGGCCGCCCTTCATGCGGACGTAGTCTTGGCTGGTTTCTTGTTCTGTTTGGATCTATTCCAGGAGTGAGCCAGCTTCCAAGAACTCTTGGTTTGCTTTGGCTTAGCGGAGGCCTCTAACACTGGGCTTTTATCAAAACTAAAGGAACGAAAATACGAACTTTGTCCCTTAAAATTGTTTTTATCTTACGGTATGAAGGCACCATTGACCCCTGAAACCATGGAGATAGTCAAACAAAGTCCTTCCCGTAAAGGAGAGGGAAAGAGACTAGACTTAGAAATTATATCTCTCAGACCACCTACGGGCCTGAACAGAAACCCTGAAGTCTTTGCCATAGGCTAATTAATCTACATATAAAAGCACAGATAAAAGAATTAGTAACCCAGAAGGCCGTAATTCTTTCCTGAAAAATGTCAAGGGACTCTCCACCTCGATCATTTTCGTGAAGGAGCTGCGCCAAAAGGTAGCTGCTCCAGCAACTGTGGCGACAAGCGCCACCAGCAAAGCAAATATTCTATAGGTTGAAACATCCTCTTTAACAGAGTTTCCATCCTTATATCCAGGGCCGGTGCTAGGATTTTTGGCCACACAGGCGAGGATACCGTTTTCCGCCCCCCCCCCCCCCATGATTACATACCATCCCCATTGCTAGTTAAAGGGATATAAAACCAAATTTTTTTTTTATCTGTTTCACAGAGTAATACACAGGTCTCAGTGCAATATATCTGTCTCACAGTGTAATACACAGGTCTCAGTGTGTTATATATGTCTCACAGTGTAATACATAGGTCTCAGTGCATTATATCTGTCTCACAGTGTAATACACAGGTCTCGGTGCATTATATCTGTCTCACAGTGTAATACACAGGTCTCGGTGCATTATATCTGTCTCACAGTGTAATACACAGGTCTCGGTGCATTATATCTGTCTCACAGTGTAATACACAGGTCTCAGTGCATTATATCTGTCTCACAGTGTAATAGAGAGGTCTTGGTGCATTATATCTGTCTCACAGTGTAATACACAGGTCTCGGGGGAATTATATCTGTCTCACAGTGTAATACACAGGTTTCAGTGCATTATATCTGTCTCACAGTGTAATATACAGGTCTCAGTGCATTATATCTGTCTCACAGTGTAATACACAGGTCTCAGCACATTATATCTGTCTCACAGTGTAATACACAGGTCTCAGTGCATTATATATGTCTCACAGTGTAATACACAGGTCTCAGCACATTATATCTGTCTCACAGTGTAATACACAGGTCTCAGTGCATTATATCTGTCTCACAGTGTAATACACAGGTCTCAGTGCATTATATCTATCTCACAGTGAACAGCAGCATTTAGTAATGTCTCAGTGCATTATATCTGTCTCACAGTGTAATACACAGGTCTCAGCACATTATATCTGTCTCACAGTGTAATACACAGGTCTCAGAGCATTATATCTTTCTCACAGTGTAATACACAGGTCTCAGCACATTATATCTGTCTCACAGTGTAATACACAGGTCTCAGTGCATTATATCTGTCTCACAGTGTAATACACAGGTCTCAGCACATTATATCTGTCTCACAGTGTAATACACAGGTCTCAGAGCATTATATCTTTCTCACAGTGTAATACACAGGTCTCAGTGCATTATATTTATCTCACACTGTAATACACAGGTCTCAGTGCATATCTGTCTCACACTGTAATACACAGGTCTCAGTGCATATCTGTCTCACACTGTAGTACACAGGTCTCAGTGCATATCTGTCTCACACTGTAATACACAGGTCTCAGAGCATTATATCTTTCTCACACTGTAATACACAGGTCTCAGTGCATATCTGTCTCACACTGTAGTACACAGGTCTCAGTGCATTATATCTGTCTCACACTGTAATACACAGGTCTCAGTGCATTATATCTGTCTCACACTGTAATACACAGGTCTCAGCACATTAGATCTGTCTCACACTGTAATACACAGGTCGCAGTGCATATCTGTCTCACACTGTAGTACACAGGTCTCAGCACATTATATCTGTCTCACAGTGTAATACACAGGTCTCAGCACATTATATCTGTCTCACAGTGTAATACACAGGTCTCAGCACATTATATCTGTCTCACAGTGTAATACACAGGTCTCAGCACATTATATCTGTCTCACAGTGTAATACACAGGTCTCAGCACATTATATCTGTCTCACAGTGTAATACACAGGTCTCAGCACATTATATCTGTCTCACAGTGTAATACACAGGTCTCAGCACATTATATCTGTCTCACAGTGTAATACACAGGTCTCAGCACATTATATCTGTCTCACAGTGTAATACACAGGTCTCAGCACATTATATCTGTCTCACAGTGTAATACACAGGTCTCAGCACATTATATCTGTCTAACAGTGTAATACACAGGTCTCAGCACATTATATCTGTCTCACAGTGTAATACACAGGCATTAGTGCATTATATCTGTCTCACACTGTAATACACAGGTCTCAGCACATTATATCTGTCTCACAGTGTAATACACAGGTCTCAGCACATTATATCTGTCTCACAGTGTAATACACAGGTCTCAGTGCATTATATCTGTCTCACAGTGAACAGCAGCATTTAGTAATGTCCAACTTCAGGCTCCTGACATCACACATAACCCCTATTGCATACATCACGTGGCATTGTCAATCTCCCTATAAACAAACATTATTAATCTGCAGTATTCTCACTACTTGCGCACCTCCCTCTAGTTGTTCAGTTGTTCACCTATACATTACTTCTGTTGCACTTGCAAATGTCATATACATATAGCTAACCACTTGGCTGCCAGTGCCAGAAAAGGGTACTAAGCAAGCAATATGCTGCGGTTTTATCTAACAACATAACGGTTAGGTTAACCCTCATTATCATGAGCAGATGAGCTCGGTACCTACCTTAAAGGGCGCCTCTAGCAACTTGTGCACAGTGGGTTATGGGTATCTGTTCACTGAGCGGGGTGCTGCTCTCTGGAAAATTATACACAGTCAGGGGGTCTGGGGTTCCGGGAAGTTGGTGCAGATGAAAGGATCCATGTTGTGAGACTTCCATAGTTCACAAGGCACTGCATCTGCCTCTGGGCCAGTTCTCCTCTTTTTTTGTCTTGTGCCGAGAGCAGGAGATCTAGACCAGAGGTAGATGTGGTGCCTGTAAACTATGGAATTCAATTCTTGGCAAATATATACCGTAACCGTTACATACCTCTGTGCTGCCTTTGACATCTCAGGACCTCTACATACACATGGCCTCCTCAGCTCCTCCCCAGCAAGCCCGCGCCTGTTTAAAACTGCTTGCGCCCCTATCCCACTATCTCATCACCAGTCACTGACAGCATTCAGCTTCATGCACCGCCTGCCTTGATAGCCGCTCCCCTTTCTCCTCTTAAGGTGGAATGCACTGATGTTGTTTTACTAGCAACAAAGGCAAGCAAATAAAACCTGTCCTGAGGCTGTAGATCATATTGACGTTAGATAGGTATCAAACATGTCAACCTTATTTGATATAATCCCATTATCAAGGCATATGGAACATAATTGAGAGGACGGATACCTCACAGTATGAACAGGCATTATTTTATTTTAATTTAAAAAAAACAAACATTATTACCCCCAATGGCTGGGGCATTTACCACCTCCTATGACACAGACAGAACAGAAATAAAACTCCTCTCCGTAACTCGTTCAAGATAAAGGAAATGGAAGCCTTGACCATTCTGGTCACATGGTGTGCAATGCAGGACCGTCCCTGCTATGAGAAAAAGTGTGCCAAGCTTTTAAGTTGTGTAACCTTCAAAGTGAAAGTGAAACCTGTATGTTCCATCTCATACATAAAGCAGCATAAAATCAAATAAAGCATATATGATTAAAACCAACTGTTCATAATCCCCCTCAGGAGATAGTAATGCAGGACCGTCCCTGCTATGAGAAAAAGTGTGCCAAGCTTTTAAGTTGTGTAACCTTCAAAGTGAAAGTGAAACCTGTATGTTCCATCTCATACATAAAGCAGCATAAAATCAAATAAAGCATATATGATTAAAACCAACTGTTCATAATCCCCCTCAGGAGATAGTAACCCTTGATTTCATATAGATAAAAGAAACCACACCGTGACCCTGTCTTCTAGCGTTTGCAATATGTATAAAATTGAAACAATCTTACCAGAATCTATGCCGTGGAACAATGACACGGTCCTTCAAGTTTGACAGATTGTAGCTTCTGACATGGACTTGAGTGAGAAAGCAGGCAGCAAAACTCGTCAACGCTGATTGCTTAAGGAGCTATTAATATAAGTCTGGATGGGTTCAAAGAAAGACTCTCTGGCATCTCCAGACTCTAACTTTCGTCAATGCTCTCACTGAGAGGCTGACAAGACTACTTAAAACTCCAGTCCCATCTCAAAGTGTACTACCCTCCATAAGAGACTACTCCAAATCTTCCAACACTTCTCTGCCATCATCCTGTGACGAAAGGCAAAAAATGACTGAGGGATGAGGGAAGTGGGGTAGGTATTTAAGCCTTTGGCTAGGGTGTGTTTGCCTCCTCCTGTTGGCCAGGTTTTTATTTCCCACAAGTAATGAATGCAGCTGTGGACTCTCCCTGTATTTAGAAGGAAACACGTGACCTGGGACAGATGTTCTTGGGACAGCCACCACGGTAGGGAGTCCCTTGTAGATTGAACCAGAATTATTCTCTGAGATAGATCTGCATAATCCCAGTTCCACTAAAATCCACTCAAATGGAACCGAGCAAAAGGGACTATGTCCATGGAAGCCACCATCAACCCGATTACCTTCATGCATTGGGCTACTGATGGTCATGCCACCGACTGAAGGGACAGGCAAGCGGACAGAATCTTGGCTCTTCTGACCTTCGTCAGAATTTTTTTCATTGATAAAGAATCTATAATGGTTCCTAAGAAGATCACTCTTGTAGCCGGAACAAGAGAACTTTTCTCCAGATTGACCTTCCAACCGAGGAACATCAACAAGATCTTTGTATGAGATTCTGCTAGTTGCAAAGATGGCGCCTGAACCAGAATGTCGTCCTGATAAGGTGCCACTGCAATTCCCCGGGTCCAGATTACTGCCAATAGAGCTTCCAGAACCTTTTGAGAAGACTCTGGGAGCTGTGGCAAGGCCAAATAGAAGCGATACAAATTGAAAGTGTTTGTCTAGATAGAAATGAGATAGAAATCGAGGCGCCAGACCCATAAAGCAGTAACGTTTGGATGAAAAGACAAATCCCATGCAGAAAAAAATCCCCCCTTTTATAGAGTGGGTACTCACAATTGTAGCGTGCCTTTCACTACGAGTCGGGACCGTTGTGAGTCGCCGACAGACACCCCCAGGCAGATGACGTCACTGGTGGAGCTCCGATAAGCTGTAGGCTGTAGCAATCCGTAGGATATCCTTGGGCTCAGCTGGAACAATCAGCGCTCAGTCTCACCAGGGGAGTGTATATACGATAACGGTCAGCAAATAGGTGTTCGAAAACACAGGAGCACAAAGGTATAGGTAAAAGTAAAATCTGGTTTATTAAAATATAAAACAAACAGCAACGCGTTTCCCGGCTACAATGCCGCTTCATCAGGCTGTACAATATCATACCATTACTCTCCTTAAATACCTTATGTGCACCTGTCTGGGGGCGGTCTTACAGCTACTACCTGCCCTCCTATCTAAAAGTTAACTCTTGACTATCCGACCTTTTATCAATATAGATCTAAGACTAGGGAAGACAAGTATATGTATTAAACTTCTTTTTTCATTTAGCCATGTGTGTAAATAGAATAAGAACAAAATACATGATTCTTAAGAAATTGCTAATACAATATGTTGTACTATACAAAACTTGTTCAGTATTTCTCAGAGTAATTCACGAGGATACAAACTCTTGACACATATGGCAAAATATTAAGAGAGTTTGTATCCTCGTGAATTACTCTGAGAAATACTGAACAAGTTTTGTATAGTACAACATAGGAATCTGTTTAGATCTAGAATGGGCCTAAAAGTCCCCTCTTTTTATGTAACCACACACAGGTTTGAGTAAAACCCGAGACCCTGTTCCTGACTTGGTAAAAGGAACTATCACTCCCAAGAGAGAAAGGTCCTGTACACATTTCAAGAATGCCTTTCTTTATCTGGTCTACAGATAATCTTGAGAGGTGGAACTTTCCCCTGGGAGAAAATGTCTTGAACTCTAACTTGTACCCCTGGGACACTATGTCCACTGCCCATGGTTCTGGAACATCTTGCTCCCAAGCTTGCGAGAACTGAGAGAGTCTGCCCCTCACTTGATCCAATCCCGGATTGGGGCAATCCCTTCATGCTGACGGATTCAGCAGCTGGCTTCTTGGATTGCTTCCCCTTATTCCAGGACTGACCAGGCTTCCAGGAAGGCTTGGATTATTCCTGCTTGGTAGAGGCAGCGGAAGACTTACCTCTGAAGTTACGAAAGGAACGAAAATTGGTCTGACGTCCCTTTAATTTATTCTTTTTGTCTTGAGGCAGAAAAACATAAATTATGCTTACCTGATAATTTCATTTTCTTCCGCGGGTAAGAGTCCACAGCCGCATAAGAACCTGGCCACCAGGAGTAGGTAAAGACACACCAGCCAAAGGTTTAAATATTCCTCCCACTTCACCTATCCCCCAGTCATTCTGCTGAGGAACAAGGACCAGTGGAAGAAATATCAAGATGAAAGGGTGCCAGAAGACTATACACAAAAAATGCATCAAAAACGGACGGGGGCTGTGGACTCTTTCCCACAGAAGAAAATTAAATTATCAGGTAAGCATAATTTATGTTTTTCTTCCTAATGGTTAAGAGTCTACAGCCGCATTCATTACTTGTGGGAAAAATATACCGAAGCCAAAGAGGACACTGAATGCCAAAAACGGGAGGGTAAGAGGCTGCCCAATCTGAGGGCACCAGGACTGAACCACATCCCATAAATAAAAAAAAGTCCCACTTTATCCAAAAGCAGGGAGCAAAAAACAGGAAGAAAAAAGGGCCCCATGGACACAAACGACAGTCCCAAGTCTGGGTAAAAAACACATGCAACATCACTGAGCCAACAGGACTCGAAGCACACTATTGCCCAAAGGCAGATCCCATACACAAGCCCCCATAAGGGAACCCTGACCAACAACTCCACAAAGGAAGAAGCAAGGTAGAGGGATAGCAAACCAGAACCCTGTCTTCCAAAAGACAGCTCAAACTAGCTCGGGAGACTCCGGAAAGCCTCACTAGATGCCAGAAAAAGGAGCATCATCAGCCAAACACTTCCAAGTTGGAGGCTGAAAGAAAACAAAAAGTATCTTGGGAACAGAAAACAGACGACTAAGTAGCATGCTATAGTGCAGCAACAAATAAAGGGAAATAAACCCTTGCCCTAATTCCCAGCTGGAGGGAACCAAGGAGTTCGCCTTAAACCGAAAAAGAGACCAAGGCACCTCCCTATGAGAACCACGCAGCTCGGAGGAAAAGGAACCAGCAAAAACCAAGTTCCATGGAGGGAAAATTCAGAGATCCAACCCCCCCCACCCGAAAGCTCAGAGAGCACCTCAACAGGGACCCACTGTCCAAAAGAAACAGAGGCAGCTGAAAAGTCAAAAGATGACCATAACCACAGCTTAGGATCCCGAGATAAACAGTGACAACCATCAAAACCGCAGAACCGCTGCAACGAGGACCACCCACACACGGAAATACCAACCTGTCAAAGACAGTGAAAATTCCAGGGACAGAGTCCCCCCCCCCCTTGAACAAGAGGGAGGAAACACCACCAGCCACTTTGAAAGAGTGCGACCAGAATACGGGCAGAGTCCCACCATCAGAGGAACACCAAACCCAGAAGTTCATTCCCAAGGGCATCTCCTTTCCTGAAGCAGGGACAAAAGGAACACACACCCCCAAGAAAAAAGAAAAAAAACCTTGTACCCCCCGGACACAAACTCGACATAGGGGTCAAAACTAACCCAAAATGAGCCAGCCCCCAAAGTAGCAGAGACTAACAAAGGTAGCAATCTTGTGGCCCAACAGCAAGTACCTGTGGGGAAGATCTGAAGACAAAGTGACCCTACTAAGACACTACACAGGATGCTGATGCAAGGTTAGAGCACCAGAACAACAGACCCCCAAAGGAAGTCTAGAACACATTCCCGCACAGAAAAACAAAGGCCCTGAGCAGCCATAAGGAGGGGACAGACACAACCCGAACGCCAGCGGGAAAAAAATGGGAAAAGCATAGACAGAACTATACCAACACCACCCAAAACCCCAGCCCAATCTCAGATCCACAAAGAGACTTGAAGAAAAAGACCCCAACCAAAATTCCTGGTCAGACACTCCTCACCCGAGGAAGGAACCCGAAAAGCCCATGCGAAATCTATCAAGACCTAGGAGAGGTCCTCGAAAAAAAAAGTAGAACCGATCTCAAGGCGATAGAACCCAAGACACAGAGCAAAACTCAGCGAGATCCAGAAACCTAGGGTCCCACATCGGCGCCCGACCCTAAGAGGGTGGAGAAAATTCTGGAACAACCCAGAACCAAAACCGAAGCGAACAAGGCGACCCAAATAAAACCGGATTCCAGCTAGAAGAAGCCTCCAGCAGGGAAAAAGGCCAAACAGGCCCCCACATGGCAAGTCACCCCACAGCACCGCTGCCAGATGCAGGCATGATCCCGCTATGTCTCGCATACCAACAAGCACTCCACTGCTGATCCACAAAGAGGATCCATTAAAAGTGGAATGAAACGAGGTCCAGAGACCCAAGGAGTCTAAAACCACCCAACGGGTAGCAAGAAGGCCAAAAAAAACGCCCTAGCAGAGAAGGCCCCGCCACCCAGCCCCGGGAGAGAGTGGCATTCCCGATCTCTCCCGGTATGTGGACCTGAAGGCCCTAATGTAGATGAATAGAGCCGTTTGTGAAAACAAACAATAAAACAAAACACACAAGGTCCCGCCGGACAAGCCAGGCGCAACAGGCATCACTGACAATACAACAAAGTGCACAAAAATTCCGGACCCAACAGTCCGCGAACAACTTCCAAGGAAGTAACAGAAAGCAAGTCCATCCCAGAAATTCAATCAAATAAGAAAGTATCCTAACCAGATGAAAGAAAAGAAGGCATCCCGATGGCATCCACCAAAAAAAACTCTGGGAAAGGACACGAGCGACCGACAGGAGACAATCAACTTCTCAAATAGTCTAGCTCGAAGCACCATTCGATGACACAGTCCCCGATTGATAGAGGAGAGGATCCCCCAATAAGTCGTAAAGATGAGGGAGTAGAACACGCAGCCGTGCTATCCGATAACAAAAGGTGCAACATAGAAGAATATTCACCCCCGAAGGTAACTGAATAGACCCATCCAGAAACCTCTGGATCCTGCAGGTGAACCAGCGCCATCAAGATATTGAAGCGAAAATGACCCCCCATCTCCAGGGTAAACAAACCACCCTGTGCAGAGGGAGAATTAACATTAGGGTTACCCCCAAATGTAGGGGAAGGGTGCTGTTGGGAATCCGCCGAGTAAGGAACAGAGCCCCCAGAGGCTGATGGCTCAATAGGCCCCTGGTTCCCCAAGCCAGAGGAACCAGGCGCTCTAAGAAGGCACAAGAGACAGACAGGACTGATAAACCTGCATCAGTGGGGCCAAAGCACCTTCCTCACAAGAGGAAGAATCAGAATCAGAAACAACGACAGTCTCAGCTTCAGAGAGAAATTTAGTACAATATAAAAAAAAACGAACGGCACCTGACATCCACAATGGCTGGGGCACTCACCACCTCCTCTGACCAGATCCAAAACGAAGCAGAAAATCTTTGTTGCCACATGGTCAGGAATGCGGAAGCGAAACAAACCCAGCGTAACAACGCCTTGTCATAAGGTGAACCGTAAAGTCCAAAAAAGCATGCCAGAAAAAGGCGGTAACTAGGCCCCACTAAATCCTACAAGCCAATCTCCCATCTCAGCCCCAGAGCCAATACCCAATACACAAAGCAGGAAAATCACATAAGAAACATGATTAAAGAACCCCACCCTGTTCACAAATCCCCCCTAAGAAAGGAATTATCCCATGATTCCCAGATCCAAACAGAGGAGTCTCACTGAGACCCATACTTATCTGTCACATAACAACATTAATATTCATAAAATGAAATGATCTTAACGGAATCTACATTGTGGAACAGGAACACAGCCCTTCAAGTGTGACGGAAGTATAGCATTGCCTCCGCCATGGACTTGGGAGAAGACAGCAGGTAGCGAAGTGAAGGGTCGGCAATGCCAAGTGCTAGAGGAGCTGTTAATATGAGTTGGGATCGTGTCGCAAACTCCCACTGCATCTACGGACTCTAACATTCGCCCAGGCCCTCACTGAGAGACTAACAGGACTACTTAAAACTCCTGTCCCATTGCAAAGATTCCTACCCTCCATGAGAGACACACTTTACGTAAAAATCAATAAAATTATTTTCTTTAAAAAATAAAACCTCTGACACTTCTCTGCCAACCTCCTGGGACAAAGGCAAAGAATGACTGGGGGATAGGGGAAGTGCCTTTGGCTGATGTGTCTTTGCCTCCTCCTGGTGGCCAGGTTCTTATTTCTCACAAGTAATGAATGCGGCTGTGGACTCTTTCCCATTAGGAAGAAAATATCCTTTACCACTCATGATATCAGAGAAAATTTTTGCCAATGCTGGTCCGAAAAGGGTCTTTCCCATGTAGGGAATAACCAAAAGCTTAGATTTAGAAGAGACGTCTGCAGACCAAGACTTAAGCCATAGCGCTCTATGCGCTAAAATTGCAAAACAAGAAATGTTGGCTCCCAACTTAATGACCTGTAAGGAAGCGTCAGTTATAAAAGAGTTGGATAACTTGAGAGCCATAATTCTATCCTGAATCTCCTCCAAGGGAGTATCAGCTTGTAAGGACTCAGTCAAAGCATCAAACCAATAGGCTGCCGCACTGGTTACAGTAGCAATGTACAACGCTGGTTGCCATTGTAACCCCGATGAGTATATATTTTCTTTAAAAAGGGCCTCCAGTTTTTTATCCCCTCCTCCTTGCACTGAAGGCAAAGAGAATGACTGGGGGTTGTGGGAAGTGATACTATCTATATATATGTATATATAATGGGTTTATGAATATGAGCAACCCATAGAGAACAAGATGAAAATAATTAAATGAAGCATTTGTTGTTTTTAATTGGGAAGATCTGTGTATCTTTGTATATATTTTTTTTTAATTAAAGCTGCAGTTTTTAATATATTTTTTGAAAAAAGTTTAAGTTTCTTAGTCCGATGAGCTGTCTGTTTTTGCTTTAAGGATTTTGAGCTTTACAACAGTTTATAGCAGCTACTGCTCTTGTGGACATATGGACAAATCTTTATGTTTAGATTAGTGAAGTGACTGGGAGCAGGGGTAGGAGGTGTAGATGGACAATGCTGAGTTTCCGTGCTCAGATATGCTGTGTCCGGTGATTTGCCTTTTTAGAGCCCTGCATCAAAACAGCAAACAGGTGGGAATTTATAATTATATCATTTATATATTATGAAGAAGATATCTCAGGAAGTGAATTATATAGAAACTATATCTCTGGGGTGACTTCCCATGTCTTTATATGTATACATATGTATTTGTATGTTTATATGTGTATATATGTCTGTAAATACATAAATACACATGCAATTACATAATTCCATATGTACACACACATGCATATGTATGTATCTCAATGCCTTTTTTTTTTCTAACACCTGAGACCTCATATATTTAAACCCTTATAACTTTTTTTGTGCAATATGTTTTTTTTTTTTTAAATAATTTTTATAAGAAGTGTTAATATGAGTATAACTGTACCGTTATATGTATTTTTGCATCTGTTTTGTGACACTTTTTTGTTGGGCTTAACTGTTTTTCCACACGTACCGTTACTGAAGCCAGAGAAATGGTGGTTATTTTACGTTTATATAAGATATATTGTGTGATTCATATTCCTATATATCATTTTGGTTGGTCATTGTATATGTGTCCCACTCTTGATTTTAAGGAGCACATAGTATTTCATTGTACTCTTGTTTACACCTGATATGGCAATCTGAGCCTTAGTTGATTATCAAGATGTTTTTAACTACTCTCAAAACATTTACACAATATATGCGCACAAGTAGTTAAACAAAAACTATGAAAACAGACTTAATAATTTTTATTTTAGTAATAACCACATGCATACCAGGATGATGTGTAAGACATTGCTCCAAATATTAATACATTATAAGCTTCTGCAATAACTTACCAATCTACAGCAAAAATGCATTTCCAAAAAATGTTCACCAGTAAATTTACAATACCACTTAGCAGTGTTGTCTCCATTACAATGCCTGGGTTCAAGAATGAAATGATACCTCCCACTTCTCTGTCCTCTGAAGTCTAAACCTAACCATAGTAAACAATCTCAAACATTAATGATCAGCAGATGATCAGTTGATGGACCTAACATGAGAATATGTTTTTCTTAAAAAAATATAGTCTACCTATGTTCCTCTCCTATCAAATACCCCCTTGGTTCCACCTTTTCTAAGTTGAGCCAGCCCTGAATCCTGCTTTAGCGTTATCTTTACCTAACCCATAAGTAAGTTTGAAGTAAATTAATTGTAAGTTTCTCCTATTTTATATTTTGTTTGCAGGAAAAAGAGAATCCCTCTACTCAATTCAACATGAAAAACTTCCTGGTTAATACCAATAATCTATTTATAGCTGGAACAGAAACAGTTGGTACAACACTACGGCATGGATTCTTGCTTCTGCTGAAGTTCCCAGACATTACACGTAAGAATTTTAGGGGGGGGGGGGGAACAAACCTAAGAAAAAAATTTAAAGGGACTTAAAGGGTCTTAAAGGGACAGTCTACACCTTTGTCATCTTAAAGTCTTATTTTAGATTAAGCTGCAAATAGCCTCCTGCACCTTTTCTATATCATGCAGCAGGAAAAGTAAAAAGTTATTTTAAAATGACTATTGTTTCTGTCCACTTTGAAATTGCTGCCAAACTCCACCCACCGATGACTTCATGATTTTGCCTGCATCCAGGCACTCTGCTGAATAGCATTGACAGTCTGTTGAATCCAACTAGTGAGCCTTTTTGTGATTTGGTGCAATATGCAGCCCATATCATGGTGTCATCAGTGGGCGGAGCTTGTCAGATAATTTAAAGTGGCCAGAAACAATATTCATTTTAAAATAACTTTTTTACCATTCCTGCTGCATGATATAGAAAAAGGTGCAGGAGGTTATGTGCAGCTTAATCTAAGGTAAAACTTTAAGATGACCAAGGTGTAGACTGCTCCTTTAAATGTGATGCACCCCATTTTAATATGTCTTTCTTTGACCAAAAAGAATGTATATTTATCAGTGGTAAAGGTATTTCCTTAATCTGACCAAATGCATATAAAAGAGATTTTTATAAGGGGTGAGATAGCCTACTTTTAAACAAATGGTCCAGCACCTAAGCTTACATTTTTGCCTTTTTCAAATAAAGATACCAAGAGAACGAAGAAAAAATGATAATAGAAGTAAATTAGAAAGTTTCTTAAAATTGCATACTCTATCTGATTCATGAGAGAAGATGTGGGTTTCATATCCCTTTAAATAATATTTTATGACTAAGTTTATTATTCAGGTGTGTTATTTTGGTCTTACTCTGTACTTAGGGCAGCAGAATATAGTAGGAGCAGGACATCTTGAATGTTCATTCTATGGTATTCTATGGTATAAACCAGGCATACCTGGGTGCCTATTGGGTGTGCATTACTCCTCTATTGGGCCCACCTTCTAATCTAATTTTATTGGGGTTTTGAGTAGATAAAAAGTTTGGGCTATGTGAAATTTCGTTGGAGTCTATTGGGTGTCAGCATATTGTAGTTGGACTTGCATAATGTTAATAGCAGTGGTACAGTGTCTTGTTTGAGTAATTGCACATAGAAAGTGTCTTAATCCCTTACGGCTAGATTTAGAGTTTTGTCGGTAACAACCCGCGTAGCTAACGCTGGCTTTTTTTCCCACCGCACCTTTTAAATACCGCTGGTATTTAGAGTTCACAGAAGGGCTGCGTTAGGCTCCAAAAAGGAAACGTAGAGCATATTTACCGCCACTGCAACTCTCAATACCAGCGGTGCTTACGGACGCTCATGCACGATTCCCCCATAGAAAACAATGGGGCATTTTGAGCTGAAAAAAAACCTAACACCTGCAAAAAAGTAGCGTTCAGCTCCTAACGCAGCCCCATTGTTTCCTATGGGGAAACACTTCCTATGTCTGCACCTAACACCCTAACATGTACCCCGAGTCTAAACACCCCTAACCTTACACTTATTAACCCCTAATCTGCTGCCCCCGCTATCTCTGACACCTGCATATTTTTTTTAACCCCTAATACGCCACTCCGTACACCGCCGCAACTTACGTTATACCTATGAACCTCTAATCTGCTGCCCCTAACACCGCTGACCCCTATATTATATTTATTACTCCATAATCTGCCGCCCCCAACGTCGCCGCCACCTACCTACAATTATTAACCCCTAATCTGCCCACCGGACCTCACCACTACTATAATAAATGTATTAACCCCTAATCTGCCTCACTAACCCTATAATAAATAGTATTAACCCCTAATCTGCCCTCCCTAACATCGCTGACACCTAACTTCAAGTATTAACCCCTAATCTGCCGACCGAACCTCACTGCTACTCTAATAAATGTAGTAACCCCTAAAGCTAAGTCTAACCCTAACCCCCCCTAAATTAAATATAATTTAAATCTAACGAAATAAATTAACTCTTATTAAATAAATTAATCCTATTTAAAGCTAAATACTTACCTGTAAAATAAACCCTAATATAGCTACAATATAAATTATAATTATATTGTAGCTATTTTAGGATTAATATTTATTTTACAGGTAACTTTGTATTTATTTTAACCAGGTACAAAAGCTATTAAATAGTTATTAACTATTTAATAGCTACCTAGTTAAAATAATTACAAAATTACCTGTAAAATAAATCCTAACCCAAGTTACAATTAAACCTAACACTACACTATAAATAAATTAATTAAATACAATACCTACAAATAAATACAATTAAATAAACTAACTAAAGTACAAAAAAAAAAAGAACTAAGTTACAAAAAATAAAAAAATATTTATAAACATTAGAAAAATATTACAATTTTAAACTAATTACACCTACTCTAAGCCCCCTAATAAAATAACAAAGCCCCCCAAAATAAAAAAAAATACCCTACCCTATTCTAAAATTAAAATAGAAAAGCTCTTTTACCTTACCAGCCCTTAAAAGGGCCTTTTGCGGGGCATGCCCCAAAGAATTCAGCTCTTTTGCCTGTAAAAAAAAACATACAATACCCCCCCAACATTACAACCCACCACCCACATACCCCTAATCTAACCCAAACCCCCCTTAAATAAACCTAACACTAAGCCCCTGAAGATCTCCCTACCTTGTCTTCACCACACCGGGTTTACCGATCCGTCCTGGCTCCGACGTCTTCATCCAAGCCCAAGCGGGGGCTGAAGATGTCCATGATCCGGCTGAAGTCTTGATCCAAGCGGGAGCTGAAGAGGTCCATGATCCGGCTGAAGTCTTGATCCAAGCGGGAGCTGAAGAGGTCCATGATCCGGCTGAAGTCTTGATCCAAGCGGGAGCTGAAGAGGTCCATGATCCGGCTGAAGTCTTCTATCAAGCGGCATCTTCAATCTTCTTTCTTCCGGATCCATCTTCATCCCGCCGACGGGGAACATCCATCTTCACCGACGACTTCCCGACGAATGAGGGTTCATTTAAGGGACGTAATCCAAGATGGTGTCCCTCGAATTCCGATTGGCTGATAGGATTCTATTGGATGACGTCCCTTAAAGGAACCGTCATTCGTCGGGAAGTCGTCGGTGAAGATGGATGTTCCGCGTCGGCGGGATGAAGATGGATCCGGAAGAAAGAAGATTAAAGATGCCGCTTGATAGAAGACTTCAGCTGGATCATGGATCTCTTCAGCTCCCGCTTGGATCAAGACTTCAGCCGGATCATGGACATCTTCAGCCACTGCTTGGGCTTGGATGAAGACATCGGAGCCAGGACGGATTGGTGAACCCGGTGTGGTGAAGACAAGGTAGGGGGAGATCTTCAGGGGCTTAGTGTTAGGTTTATTTAAAGTGGGTTTGGGTTAGATTAGGGGTATGTGGGTGGTGGGTTGTAATGTTGGGGGGGTATTGTATGGGTTTTTTTTACAGGCAAAAGAGCTGAATTCTTTGGGGCATGCCCCGCAAAAGGCCCTTTTAAGGGCTGGTAAGGTAAAAGAGCTTTTCTATTTTTATTTTAGAATAGGGTAGGGTATTTTTTATTTTGGGGGGCTTTCTTATTTTATTAGGGGGCTTAGAGTAGGTGTAATTAGTTTAAAATTGTTGTAATATTTTTCTAATGTTTGTAAATATTTTTTTATTTTTTGTAACTTAGTTCTTTTTTTTTTTGTACTTTAGTTAGTTTATTTCATTGTATTTATTTGTAGGTATTGTATTTAATTAATTTATTGATAGTGTAGTGTTAGGTTTAATTGTAGATAATTGTAGGTATTTTATTTAATTAATTTATTGATAGTGTAGTGGTAGGTTTAATTGTAACTTAGGTTAGGATTTATTTTACAGGTCATTTTGTAATTATTTTAACTAGGTAGCTATTAAATAGTTAATAACTATTTAATAACTATTGTACCTGGTTAAAATAAATACAAAGTTGCCTGTAAAATAAATATGTATCCTAAAATAGCTACAATATAATTATAATTTATATTGTAGCTATATTAGGTTTTATTTTACAGGTAAGTATTTAGCTTTAAATAGGAATAATTTATTTAATAAGAGTTAATTTATTTCGTTAGATTTATGTTAGTGTTAGGGTTAGACAGCTTTAGGGGTTAATACATTTATTAGAGTAGTGGACGCGGTGAGGTCCGGTCGGCAGATTAGGGGTTAATACTTGAAGTTAGGTGTCAGCGATGTTAGGGAGGGCAGATTAGGGGTTAATACTATTTATTATAGGGTTTTTGAGGCGGGAGTGAGGCAGATTAGGGGTTAATACATTATTATAGTAGCAGCGAGGTCCGGTCAGCAGATTAGGGGTTAATAAGTGTAGGTAGGTGGCAGATTAGGGGTTAATAAATATAATATAGGGGTCGGCGGTGTTAGGGGCAGCAGATTAGGGGTACATAGGGATAACGTAGGTGGCGGCGGTGTGCAGTCGGCAGATTAGGGGTTAAAAAATGTTAATAGAGAGTGGGGGGACCTCGGTTTAGGGGTACATAGGTAGTTTATGGGTGTTAGTGTACTAGAGCACAGTAGTTAAGAGCTTTATGAACCGGCGTTAGCCCAGAAAGCTCTTAACTCCTGACTTTTTTCTGCGGCTGGAGTTTTGTCATTAGATTTCTAATGCTCACTTCAGCCAAGACTCTAAATACCAGCGTTAGAAAGATCCCATTGAAAAGATAGGATACGCAAATGGCGTAGGGGGATCTGCGGTAGCTCAAAACCAGTGTTAGGAGCCTCTAACGTTGGTTTTGACAGCTAACGCCAAACTCTAAATCTAGCCGTTAGTGACCAGAGCACTTTTCAATGGGCTATTTTTAAATTTCTGCTGTGTTTGTAAGCTGTCATTTTCCTCTTACTCACTTACTGTACCCACACATATTATATACCGTTTTTCTCGCCATTAAATGGACTTTCTAAAGATACCATTATTTTCATCATATCTTATTATTTACTATAAAAAAAATTATAAAATATGAGGAAAAAATGGAAATAAACACACTTTTTCTAATTTTGACTCCCAAAATCTGTTACACATCTACAACCACCAAAAAACACCCATGCTACATAGTTTCTAATTTTTGTCCTGAGTTTATAAATACCTAATATTTACATGTTGTTTACTTTTTTTGCAAGTTATAGGGCCATAAATACAAGTAGCACTTTGCTATTTCCAAACCATTTTTTTTTTCACAATTAGCGCTAGTTACATTAGAACACTAATATCTTTCAGGAATCCCTGAATATCCCTTGACATGTATATATTTATTTTTTTTTTTAAAGTAGACAACCCAAAGTATTGATCTAGGCCCATTTTGGTATATTTCATGCCACCATTTCTCCGCCAAATGCGATCAAATAAAAAAAAATGTTCACCTTTTCACAAATTTTAGGTTTCTCACTGAAGTTATTTACAAACAGCTGGTGCAATTATGGCATAAATGGTTGTAAATGCTTCTCTGGGATCCCCTTTGTTCTGAAATAGCAGTCATTTGTGGCATTACTTTTTGGTAATAAGAAGGTCGCTAAATGCCGCTGTGCACCACACTTGTACTATGCCCAGCAGTAAAGGGGGTTAATTAGGTAGCTTGTAGGGAGCATGTAGGGTTAATTTTAGCTTTAGTGTGGTGTAGTAGACAACCCAAAGTATTGATCTAGGCCTATTTTGGTAAATTTCATGCCACCATTTCACCGCCAAATGCGATCAAATTAAAAAAATACGTTCACTTTTTCACTAATTTTAGGTTTCTCACTGAAATTATTTACAAACAGCTTGTGCAATTATGGCACAAATGGTTGTAAATGCTTATCTGGGATCCCCTTTGTTCAGAAATAGCAGGCTTATATGGCTTTGGCATTGCAGTTTGGTAATTAGAAGGCCACTAAATGCCGCTGCACACCACACTTGTATTTATGCCCAGAAGTTAAGGGGTTAATTAGGTAGCTTGTTGTGTTAATTTTAGCTTTAGTGTAGAGATCAGCCTCCCACCTGACACATCCCACCCTCTGATCCCTCCCTGACCCCCCTCAAACAGCTCTCTTCACTCTCCCACCTCACATTTGTTACCGCCATCTTAAATACGGGCAGAAAGTCTGCCAGTATAAAAATAATGGAGTTTTGTTTTGTTTTTTAGATTTTTTTTATATATATATTTTATAAAAAGTGTAGGATCCCCCATTACCCCCCAATCACCCTGATCCCCCCAAACAGATCTCTAAGCCTCCCCCCTCGACCTATTGGCCGCCATCTTAAGTACTGGCAGCTGTCTGCCAGTACCCATTTTACTTACAAATTTGCCCTTTTTTTAATTAAAATAGATATAAAATGTATATTTTCTGTAGTGAAACCCCCCCCCCTCAATACCCTACCCCCCCTCCCAGATTTCTTTCCAAACCATTTTTTGCCCCTCCCGGATCCCTTTCCCTATCCTAAATTTAACAGATTTTCCCTATTTCTAAAATCGTTTATGTCTGTGCGCGCACGTGCTCTCCCGAGCCCCGCCTGCTCACGGACCAACGGTAAGTCAGATCCGGAACAAGCACCAGCGATGGGCCGCCCACCCACCTCCCTGCAGCTGCTCCCATCCACCAACGATCGGCACCATGCTGGCTGATGCAGAGAGGGCCACAGAGTGGCTCTCTCTGCATCGGATGCTTAAAAAATGGTATTGCAGGATGGCTCAATATTGAGGCATCACTGCAATACCCTAAAAGCGCTTGGAAGCGATCACGATTGCTTCCAGTGCTTTAAAACCCTGAGGACGTACAGGGTACGTCCTTGGTCACTAAGTCACATTTTTTGTAGGACGTACACTGTACGTTCTTGGTCGTTAAGCGGTTAAAGTTAAAGGGATCCAAAACCCCGAAATGCTCTTTCATGATTCAGGTAGAGCCTACAAAAACTTACCAATTTACTTCTATTAAAACATTTGTAGAACATTTGGAGCGTTACTACTGGGAGCTAGCTAATCAGATCTGGTAAACCTATTATAGGAGGCATATATGTAAAGCCACCAATCAGCAGCTAGCTCCAGTTGTGCATTACTTCTCCTGAGACTAGCTAGATATGCTTTTCAACAAAGGATACCAAAGGATGAAGCATATTAGCTAACAGGTGTAAATTGAAAAGTTCTTTAAAATTGCACGAACATTTGCATTTTCTGTCCTTTTAATTGCAACAGAGACTTGGTTATGGTTAAAGGGGCGCAACACCTATATTGTAAAGGTAATCATGATAAAGTCTTTGGGCTCTGAAACACCTTGGTAACTGGTCGTAACTCATTTTAGTGAGCTGCACATAGCACACCGTTATTGCTAAATAGTAATGTTAGTTATATTGGGCTGCTAAAATTAAGCTGCTGTAAGAAATATATTTTTGTTCATAGTATCTTGATTAAAGTAACTTATATTATATATCAATTACTGGATTGTATTTGTTATTTTTTTAGGCTAGATTACAACTGGAGCAATAAGGGGTTTATCGCGAGTGTTTGCACTCATAGGGCTTACCGCTAGTATTTCGAATTGAAAGTAAATGCGATCGCTTGAGTACACTCGCAATTTACAATAGAATCATTACTGTGACTTCAGAGATCTGGTTCACTGTTTCGCGAAACAGAAAAGTGGTATATAACACATCAAAAATAAATTACAAAGTACAGTTACAGGCATACTAACACCATCTAATAAAAATTATTTTAAAAAATTGCACAAAAATGTAATAAGGGCTCAAAGATATGAGGTCTCAGGTGTTAGACGAAGAAAAGGCAGACAAAGGGTTTAAACATTGAGATATATAAATATACATATCTAAAGCCACTTCCAGCCTGCTCTACTTCATGCTTGTCTCTCCTATGCCACAGCCACTGCCCTCCCCCCGCCTACCAGCACAGCACAGGTAACTCCCTTTGTTAACTTTCTTCCTACAGCCACTGCCCTGCCCCCCGCCTCCCAGCCCTCCCACCTCCCAGAACCTATTTAATGGAAGTTGCTGGCGCGCCAAAGGCAAGCCAGTCTGCGCCCGTCTGCGCCTGGACCGCGTCCAGCGCCACTAAACCTGGCTCCCACAACCACCACCACTACGACGCCAGCACCCTCCTCCATCTCAACACTGGTAGATAATCTGCCTGCCACCACGCATCCCCGACGAACACCATCGGACCCTTCACCTGCCGCAACTGCACCTTCTCCTCCCTCTGGACCACTAACCTGCCAGTCACCTCTCACGTCTTCTCCTCCCTCTGAACCACTAACCTGCCAGTCACCTCACGCAAAAACAACCACCTCAACTGCATCCTCCTCAACACCCGCTCCGTCCGCAAGCACGCCGTCGAAATCTGGAACCTGCTCAATGCCACCTCCCGGACGTTGACTTCCTTACTGAAACCTGGCTGAACCCCACATCAATGCCGGACATCGCCATCGCCATCCCAGACAGATACAAGATCTCCCACAAGGACCGCAGCAACCGACCGGGAGGAGGCATCGCCATCATCCACAAACACTCCCTCCACGTCACAACCAGCTCCGACTACCACTCACCAGGCTTGGAACACTTACACTTCAAGCTCCAGGTCAGTCCCAACACTACCCTCCATGGCACCCTCATCTACAGACCTCCCGGATCTCGTCCTGCCTTCTGTGACTCCATCACCGACCTCATCGCACCCCACGCCCTCCCCTCAACAGACTACATCCTCCTCTGTGACCTCAACTTCCACCTAGACAACCCCAATGACCACAACACTGCCAACCTCTTAGAAAACCTTGGAACCATCGGTCTAAAGCAACTCGTCAACTCCCCAACCCACTCAGCCGGACACACACTCGACCCTATCTTCTCTGCAGGCAACCACATCTCAGTCAACCACATCACCGAACTCCATTGGACCGACCACCATTGCATACATTTGTCCTTCAACAAACCCACCGCACACCTCCGGCAGCACCACCCACCCCGCAGAAACTGGAACAACATCACCGAAGACCAACTGCACTCCACCCTGAACAAGTGCCCCCCAGCTACCTCCACAGATGCCAACTCCTCCGCCCGCAACCTCCACCACTGGCTCACAGACTGCGCCAACACCCTCGCCCCTCTCAAGAAACCGTCCAACCGCCAACCCACCAACAAGGCTAGTTGGTTCACCCCTGCACTCCAGGACTCCAAACGCCACTGCAGGCGATTGGAAAGGACCTGGAGATCCAGCAAAACCCCCTAAAATAAAACAGCCTACAAAGAAGCCATCACTACCCACCACCGCCTCATCAAAACCACCAAGAAGACAGCCATCCAAGATAGAATCAATGCCAACGTCCACAACAGCAAGGAGCTGTTCACAGTCATCAAGGAATTCTCCAATCCCAACAGCAACACCAACGACATCCCGCCCTCCCAGGTCCTCTGCGATAACCTTGCAATGTACTTCCACCACAAGATTGTCGACATCTATGACAGCTTCGCGCCCCAGAACTCACCCACCACCGCCTACCCACCGACTCCCACCGATACCTCACACAAATATACCACCGTCTACCCCCCACTGACCTTCTGGAGCCCCCTCACCACAGAGGACACCATCAGGATCATGAGCTCGATCCACTCCGGAGCACCCTCGGACCCATGCCCGCATCACATTTTCAACAAAGCGGGTGACACCATCGCCCCCGAGCTCTGCAGCACCATCAACTGCTCCATCGAAACCGGCACCTTCCCGGATGACTGGAAGCATGCAGAATTAAAACCCCTACTGAAAAAACCCACGGCTGACCCCAATGATCCGAAGAACTACCGCCCAATCTCTTTGCTCCCCTTTGCGGCCAAAGTCATTGAGAAGTCCATCAATGCGCAACTCGTTGACTACATTGAAGCCAACCACACCCTGGACCCCTCCCAATCCGGTTTCAGGAGCAACCAAAGCACAGAGACCGCCCTCCTCACCGCCACAGACGACATCCTCGCCCTACTCGACCGAGGAGAGACCGCCGCCCTCATTCTCCTAGACCTCTCAGCAGCATTCGACACTGTCTCCCACCTCACCCTCCGCAACCGACTACACGATGCCAGCATATAAGACAAAGCCCTGGAATGGATCACCTCCTTCCTCCCCAGCAGAACCCAGAAAGTTAGACTCCCACCCTTCACCTCCAAGCCCACAGAAATCAGCTGCGATGTACCCCAAGGCTCTTCTCTGAGCTACACCCTATTCAACATCTACATGGCCGCTCTCTCCGCCATCGCCCGACAACACAACCTCAACATCGTCTCCTATGCCGACGACACCCAGCTAATCATCTCACTCACCAGTGACCCCACCACCACCAAGAGAAACATCCCCGAAGGGCTGACAGCAGTCGCCACTTGGATGAACTACAACTGCCTAAAGCTGAACGCAGACAAGACCGAAGTCCTCCTCCTCGGTCCCACCACATCCACGTGGAATAACTCCTGGTGGCCCACAGCCCTCGGATACCCTCCAATCCCCACCGACCATGCACGAAATCTAGGCATCATCCTGGACTCATCGCTCTCCATGGACTGGCAAATAAACGCCGTCTCTTCTGCATGCTTCCACACACTTCACCTGCTGCAAAAGATCTTCAAATGGATCCCAACCGAGACTAGGAAGACGGTCACTCACGCCCTCGTCAGCAGCCAACTGGACTATGGTAACGCACTCTACGCCGGCACCACCATCAAGCTCCAAAAGAGACTACAGCGCATCCAGAACTCCACGGCCAGACTAATCCTTGACATCCCTCGTCAATGCCACATCACTAAATACCTGCGGGACCTGCACTGGCTCCCCATCAACAAAAGAATAACCTTCAAGCTTCTCACCCACGCATTCAAGGCCCTCCACAACATTGGTCCCGAATACTTGAACCACCGCGTTACCTTCTACACCCCTGCCAGACAACTTTGATCGGCCGACCAAGCCTTCGCTGTCATCTCCCGCATCAGGAAAACCACAGCGGGAGGCAGATCCTTCTCTCACCTGGCTGCCAAGACTTGGAACACCCTCCTGCTGCACCTTAGACAAGCTACCACCCTAACTAATTTCAGAAAGGACCTCAAGACCTGGCTCTTCAACTGAACTGCAACCCTCAGCGCCTTGAGACCCTTACGGGTGAATAGCCGCGCTTTACAAGAACCCAATAGATAGATAGATAGAAAGATGTATATGTATGTGTAAATATATATATATATATATATATATATATATATATATATATACAGTATAAATATATATATATATTCACATGTATTTATATGTGTATATATGTACTTATAAACACATAAATACATATGTATACATACTATATATACTACACATTCCATAGCACATAGCAGAATATGTCCTATGTATTAATAAATAGATATTCTAATATATACTGTATATCTATACCTATATGTAAAGAACATTAGAATGTGAAATATTCATATTTTCATGTTGGTTTAGCGTGCCAATAGGGTGTTTTGCTCACTTTTTTTTTCTCCATTGAGTTCTATGGGGGAATACGTGAACATGCACATGATATTCTAACTTTGGATTTTTGTGCTAGTCGGGTGACCGCTAGAGTAAAAACTGTTCACTTTCAACTTGTATTACAAGGTGAGCGCAAAAATCGGACTTCTAACTCAATTAATGCACCAGCGGAAGTACCTGTAATTTCGCCCTTTATAAGGTTAATTATAATGTAAAATCCTCTTCCAGATTTTAAAAGATTGGTGAACTGTTTTTGACTCTACAGGTAAAGTCCAGGGTGAAATAGATAATGTAATAGGCCATCAACGAATGCCAGCCCCCGAGGATAGAGATTCCATGCCGTACACTGATGCTGTGATTCATGAAATTCAAAGATATGGAAATGTGATACCAATGAACATACCTCATAAAGTGCTCAAGGACACAAGGTTTCGAGGGTTCACCATCCCCAAGGTATGTGAGAATTGTTATATATAGAAAAATATTGAAGATGGTTAATAATATATATGTTTATGTATGTGTGTGTGTGTGTGTGTAACAAAATAACTATAATTTACTAGTCAAGGGATAATATTTACTTGTCCAGATGGAAAAGCAGCAAATTCCAGCCCTGTGTGTATATGTACATATATCAATCAAGGTGTTAACCATTGAGAACCCTGTGTGCAAAGCCCATAAGAAAAACTCTCTTGCATGCGTACATGAAGATTTAAAGGAAGTTCGTTAGTTAGAGTTCGTTTTTGGCCAAATGTTGATAGATCCAGGACAATGTTGGACCCTACATTGCAGCTACACATGCCAACTTTCAAACAGATAAAAACAAGGGTGACCCAGCTTTTTGCATGTACATGAGTGTGAGACTTCCTGTATGGTGTATTTTTATTTTTGTGTAGTTTTTCCTATGGGCTTTGCACCCAGGTTTGTCTGGGTTTAACTGTCGGGGGCACTTCAAATGCAGTTGTATGCGAGTTCTGGAATGCACACAGCACTATGAGATTTGGTAGTGGTTTAGACTGCATGTACCTACTTGGGTTGAAGTGTGCAGAACATTTCTGTATTTTGTTTGTGTCTAGGAAACGTACATTGGCCTGTGTCATCCTTGTTTGTATTTCAAATTGATTTAAAGCTAGCACGTGTGGCTTTAGGTTAGGACTAGACCTATATCTAAAGCTGTTTGCCACTGGCTCCCTATCTCCTTTCAGCCAAATGCTGTAACTGACTCTTGCATATTGCTTTTAATTTCGCTGTACACCTACAATGGATGCCAGGGTTCTTATGTGTGGTGTATATGTTCATGGTTTATGAAAAATAAGATCTACTCTTTGGCCCCTATTTATGAAAGTCTGGCGGACCTGATCCGACAGTGCGGATCAGGTCTGCCAGACCTTGCTGAATACGGCGAGCAATACGCTCGCCATATTCAGCATTGCACCAGCAGCTCACAAGAGCTGCTGGTGCAACGCCGTCCCCTAAAGACTCAAGGCCAATGGGCCGCCAGCAGGGGGGTGTCAATAAACCTGATCGTACTCGATCGGGTTGATTTCCGGCGATGTCTGTCCGCCTCAGAGCAGGCGGACAGGTTATGGAGCAGCGGTCTTTGTGACTGCTGCTTCATAACTGCTGTTTCTGGCGAGCCTGCAGGAGCTTGATACATATGCCCCTTTGTGTATATATATATATACACAAAATATAAAACTATAGTAATAAAAATAGTGGCAATACTTCAAAATACCCTCAACTCTTTCTCCTACAATCCCTAGATCATTATATGTATACGAGTCAGTTAGGAAATGCCACTTTCAAAGGGACAATCTTGTACAAAAAATATGTTCTAATTCACTGAATAATGTCATTTTTGTGCCACTAATTCTAGGTTACTACGGCCACGTTTTTATTGATGATGTTAACTTTGAAATGCAAACTGTTAAATATTTGGATGATCTAAAGTATTATCGTCTTCCATTTTTCACCAGTTTCCAAACGTCCTCATTCCATTTTACATCTACACAAATATTTTGGGGCCAGAATACGAGTGGTGTGCTTAACGGTTACGCTTGAGTGATATCTGTTTTATTGTGGCTGTTTGAAAAGTAAACGTGAACACGTGAGGGCAAAGTCTTCAGAGCTCTGGTTAATTGTTTTGTGAAACAAAAACGTTGCTCAAAACACATCAAAAATACATTAAAAGGTTATGAAACCCAAGAATGTTTTTTTGTGACTCAGACTGAACAGACCATTTTAAAAAAAGTTTCCAATTTACTTGCGTTATCAAATTTGCTTCGTTCCCATGATATTCTGTGTTGAAGAGATACCTAGGTAGCATCTGGAGCACTATATAGCAGGAAAAAGTGCTGCCATCTAGTGCCCTTGCTAATAGATAACAATCTTGCAAAACTGCTGCCATATAGTTCTCCAGAAATGGGCAGACTCCTAAACATATTTCCCTGCTTTTCAAAAAAAGATACCAAGGGAACAAAGAAAAAATGATAATAGAAAAAAATTAGAAATTTGTTTAAAATTGTTGCTCTATCTGAATCATGAAAGAAAAAAAAATTGGTTTCCATATCCATTTAAAAAGAACAGTTATACTCATAATGACACTATCTAATACGAATTATTTTTTTTATTAAATTGCACAAAAACGTTATAAGGCCTCAAAGATATGAGGTCTCAGTTGTTAGAAAAAAAAAGCTGAAAAGGGCAAAGTAATCATCAATTACTGTTGGAAATCAATACCCAAGCTAGAGGACACAGATGATTAGGGAGGGACAAGACAGGTAACCTAAACAGAAGACACCACGGCTTGAAGAACCTTTCTTCCAAAGGAAGCCTTGGCCGAGGCAAAAGTATCAAATTTATAAAAAAAATTAAAAAGTATGCAGAGAGGACCAAGTTGCAGCCTTGCACATCTGTTCCACAGAAGCTTCATTTTTGAAAGCCCAAGAAGAAGATACAGACCTAGTGGAGTGAGCTGTGATTCTCTCCGGAGGTTGCTGTTCAGCAGTCTCATAAGCTAAACGTATTAAACTTCTCAACCAGAAGGAAAGAAAAGTAGCAGTAGCTTTTAGTCGCCTGCAAATAGAACTTAAGAGCACGCACAACATCTAAATTGTGTAACAAACGTTCTTTATGAGAAAAAGGATAAGGACAGAGAGAAGGAACAATTTCCTGATTAATATTTCTATCCAAAACAACCTTAGGAAGAAAACCAAACTTGGTACACAGAACCGCCTTATCTGCATGAAATATGAAATAAGGCGAATAGCACTGTAAAGCTGACAGTTTTGAAACTCTCCTAGCAGAAGAAATAGCAGTAAGAAACAAAACATTCCAAGATAACAACTTAATATCTATGGAAAGCATTGGCTCAAACAGAGCCTGTTGCAAAACTTTAAGAACAAGGTTAAGACTCCATGGTGGTGCAATAGATTTCAACACAGGCCTGATTCTGACCAAGGCCTGACAAAAGGATTGCACGTCTGCCAGACGTTTGTGCAGGAAAAAAAATAAAACAGAAATCTGACCCTTCAGAGTACTGACAGACAAACCTTTCTCCAGACCTTCCTGGAGGAAAGATAGAATTCTAGGAATCCTGAACCTACTCCAAGAGAATCCTTTAGTTTCACACCAATGAAGATATTTACGCCATATCTTATAGTAAATCTTTCTAGTAACAGGCTTACGAGCCTGAATCATGGTCTCAATGACCGACTCAGTTTCAGAGAAATGGAGGTAGAGACAACATTTCCACTAGATCTGCATACCAGATCCTGTGAGGCCACGCCGGAGCTATTAGAATCACTGACGCTCTCTCCTGCTTGATCCGAGCAATGACTTGTGGAAGGAGAGCAAATGGAGGAAACAGATATGCCAACCTGAAATTCCAAGGAACTGCCAGAGCATCTATCAGAAAGGCTTGAGGATCTCTAGACCTTGAACTGTACTTTGGGAGCTTGACGTTCTGACGAGATTCCATCAGATCCAATTCCGGTAACCCCCATTTGGTTGTTAACCTGGAAAACACTTCCAGATGAAGTGCCCACACCCTGGGATGGAAGGTCTATCTGCTCAGGAAATCCGCTTCCCAATTGTCTACCCCTGGAATGTGGATGGCAGATAGACAGCAATTGTGAGCCTCCGCCCACTGAATAATTCGCGCCACCTCCTTCATGGCTAAGGAACTTCGAGTTTCCCCCTGGTGATTGATGTAAGCCACTAAGGTTATGTTGTCCGACTGGAACCTGATAAGCCGGGCTAAGGCCAATTGGTGCCAAGCCATCAAGGCATTGAAGATCACTCTCAACTCCAAAATGTTTATGGGGAGAGCAGATTCCTCCTGAGACCAAAGACCTTGCGGCTTCAATGAGTCCCAGACTGCTCCCCAGCCCACCAGGCTGGCATCCGTGGTAACAATCACCCATGAGGGTCTCCATAAGCATGTCCCCTGAGACAGATGTTCCTGAGACAGCCACCACGGAAGAGAGTCTCTTGTCGCCTGATCTAGAACTATGTTCTGGGATAGATTTGCATAATCCCCATTCCATTGGCTGAGCATGCATAACTGCAGAGCTCTCAAATGGAATAGGGCACATGGAAATATGTCCATGGAAGTCACCATCAGACCAATTACCTCCATGTATTAGACCACTGATGGATGTACAGCAGACTGTAGAGCTAGGCAAGAGAAAATAATCTTGGCTGCAAAGATGCGTCATTAATAAAGACATTGGCTAAGTTAAGAGCCTTGATCCTATCCTGGATCTCCTCCAATGGAGTCTCAGCTTGAAGAGACTCAGACAATGCATCAAACCAGTAGGCTGCTGCACTTGTCACAGTGGAAATACACACTGCAGGTTGCCATTGGAGACCTTGATGAACATACATCCTCTTCAAGTAAGCCTCCAGCTTCTTGTCCATTGGGTCCTTGAAAGAGCAACTATCCTCTATGGGAAAAGTAGTTCTCTTAGCCAGCGTAGAAATCACCCCTTCCATCTTGGGAACCGTCTGCCACGACTCCTTAATGGAGTCAGCCACCGGAAACATCTTTTTAAACACTAGGGAAAGAGAAAATGGAATCCCCGGCTTCTACCATTCCCGAGTAATGATTTCCATAGTCCGGTCTGGCATAGGAAACACATCCGCAGAGGAGGGAACATTAAAGTATTGATTTAATTTACTAGATTTCTTGGGATTGACAATGATAGGAGTCTCGGAGTCATCCAAAGTATCTAAAACCGCCTTTAACAGCACACAGTGGTGTTCAAGCTTAAATCTGAAGGATACAACTTCAGTATCAGAAGAAGGCATTACACTGTGCGAATATGAGATTTCGCTCTTTAGAAACTACAGCGTATCTTCCTCTTCATATTTATGAGAAACAACAATATGGGTAGTCGGAACTGAATGAGAAGCCTTACCATCTGATTCTTTAATTTTTCTCTTGCGTCTTTTCTGAAGCATGGGAATGGCAGCCAACCTCTCAGATACTGCAAAGGATACCTGCGCAGCAATTTCTGCCTGCAAAAACTCCTCCAGGAGATTGTGAGGAACCACAGGGCACTGCATGTGAGGTTGTTAAAGTTTGGGACGTTTAAGGAGAAAGCTGCGGCATTGCCTGAACAGCATCAACCTGAGAGAGTGGAGTCTCAGCAACAAAAAGTCTTTCTTTATATATTAAAGTCCTCTCAATACAAGATGAACAAAAAGGCAAAGAAGGTTTAACTTGAGTATCTAGGCAAAGCTTGCATGTAACAGAAGGCACACACTCTGAGTCAATACTGCATTTAAAAATAAAACACAATAAAAAATGTTTTACTTTTTACTGTTCCTTTAAGAATCAGTTCTCATGAAAAACGAAGACTGTAACACAGAATCTGAAGTTACAATTTTAATTGCCTCCAATTATGCTAAGTGGATATGCTTTAGCCAGCTTTTTTTTGCCAACTGCCGTTATATAAAAGGTTTTATTGCTCCTTCTGTAGGAGAATTGAAAAAAGAAACAACCAGAAACCTCTACACCTCAGCGTTACTGCTGAGGTGCCTACCTGCCCCCTCTGTACTCCAGAGTTAGTGATTGCTCTGATCCGGAATCTCTGTGGGGAAGCAACCCGATCCGCTCTACCTGCGCCACACTTATTGTCTTAACAGCCAAAAAATGCGTGCGCTTTAGAGTGGAACTACCGCCTCAAGAAGGATCCACCTCTCTTATTACGTTAGAGATGGTCCCGGCGGCCATAACACACTAACAGCTAGATTTAGAGTTTGGCGTTAGCCGTCAAAAGCGGCGTTAAGGGGTCCTAATGCTGCTTTTTACCGCCCGCTGGTATTTAGAGTCAGCCAGGAAAGGGTCTACCGCTCACTTCCTTTCCGCGACTCCAGGCTACCACAGATCCCTTTACGTCAATTGTGTATCCTATCTTTTCTATGGGATTTGCCTAATGCTGGTATTTGGAGTCTTGGAAGAAGTGAGCGGTACACCCTCTACCGACAAGACTCCTACCGCCAAAAAAAGTCAGTAGTTAAGAGCTTTATGGGCTAACGCGGGAACATAAAGCTCCTAACTATTGTGCTACAAAGGAGTCTAAACACCCCTAACCTTACACTTATTAACCCCTAATCTGCCGCCCCCGCTATCGCTGACACCTGCATTATATTATTAACCCCTAATCTGCCGCTCCGGACACCGCTGCAACCTACATTATACCTATGAACCCCTAATCTGCTGCCCCTAACATTGCCGACACCTATATTATATTTATTAACCCCTAATCTGCCCCCCCAATGTCGCCGCTACCTTACCTACACTTATTAACCCCTAATCTGCCGACCAGACCTCGCCGCCACTATAATAAATGTATTAACCCCTAAACCGCCGCACTCCGCCTCGCAAACACTATAATAATTTTATTAACCCCTAATATGCCCTCCCTAACATCGCTGCCACCTACCTACAATTTTTAACCCCTAATCTCCCGCCCGCAACGTCGCCGCTACTATAATAAAGTTATTAACCCCTAAACCTAAGTCTAACCCTAACACCCCCTAAGTTAAATATAATTTAAATTAAACTAAATAATATTCCTATAATTAAATAAATTATTCCTATTTAAAACAAAATACTTACCTATAAAATAAACCCTAAGATAGCTACAATATTACTAATAGTTACATTGTAGCTATTTTTAGGATTTATATTTATTTTACAGGCAACTTTGTATTTATTTTAACTAGGTACAATAGCTATTGAATAGTTAATAACTATTTAATAGCTACCTAGTTAAAATAATTACAAAATTACCTGTAAAATAAATACAAACACTACACTATCATTAAATAAATTAACTTCAATTAGCTAAACTAAAATACAATTAAATAAACTATTCTATAATACAAAAAAACAAACACTAAATTACAAAAAATAAAAAAAAATTACAAGAAGTTTAAAACTAATTACACCTAATCTAAGCCCCCTAATAAAATAAAAAATCCCCTTAAAATAAAAAAATGACCTACCCTATTCTAAATTACAAAAGTAATCAGCTCTTTTACCAGCCCTTAAAAGGGCTTTTTGCAGGGCATTACCCCAAAGTAATCAGCTCTTTTACCTGTAAAAAAAAAATACAACCCCCCCAACATTAAAACCCACCACCCACATACCCCTACTCTAACCCACCCAAAGCCCCCTTAAAAAAAAACCTAACACTAACCCCCTGAAGATCTCCCTACCTTGAGTCGTCTTCACCCAACCGGGCCGAAATCTTCATC
The DNA here is from genome assembly GCF_027579735.1 of Bombina bombina. Classification (NCBI taxonomy): domain Eukaryota; kingdom Metazoa; phylum Chordata; class Amphibia; order Anura; family Bombinatoridae; genus Bombina; species Bombina bombina. Next base: position 504,430,280 of record NC_069505.1, read on the forward strand.
CAAGGTGCGCAGCGGAGGTCCTTCATCTGGTAGATGTTGGGGGGGCAGATGAGGGGGTAATAAATATAATATAGGTGTCGGCGATGTTAGGGGCAGCAGATTAGGGGATCATAGGGATAATGTAGGTTGCGGCGGTGTCCGGAGCGGCAGATTAGGGGTTAATAATATAATTCAGGTGTCAGCGATAGCAGGGGCAGCAGATTAGGGGTTAATAAGTGTAAGGTTAGGGGTGTTTAGACTCGGGGTTCATGTTAGGGCGTTTCCCCATAGGAAACATTGGGGCTGTGTTAGGAGCTGAACGCTGCTTTTTTGCAGGTGTTAGGTTTTTTCCAGCCAGCTCAGCCCCATTGTATCCTATGGGATATTGTGCACGAGCACCTTTTTCCAGCTTACCGCTACCGTAAGCAACGCTGGTATTGAGAGTTGAAGGGAAGGTAAATTATGCTCAATGCTCCCTTTTCTGAGCCTAACGCAGCCACTCAGACAACTCTAAATACCAGCGTTGTCTTAAGGGTGCTCTGGAAAAAAAGCAGCGTTAGCTACGCGGGTCTTTACCGACAAAACTCTAAATCTAGGTGTAAGAGTCTAAACTTCGTTCCGTAATAAAGCAGAATTTGTCCTGAAACCATAACTGGCCCATCCATTTCAAAATCCAGGATCCTTAGGAAAATCTGAGCCCCCTGAGATACTTATACACTCCAGTGGCAATATACACTGCTCAATAAAAAACTCTCCCTGTCACAGCCTCACAGTGCCTGCTCCCTGCCTTATGAGTCCTGATCTAATTCAGGACATAAATCCCATATAAAAAGCATTATACCTGTAGTGCCAATGTCTCTTCTTTCTTGTAAAGGAACAAAAATGGCACTTACCTGCACCCCTGGCTGTCCGACAGGAGGACAGATCACTCGGCGTGAGAAGAAGCCACTCCTCACAGAGGCCTGTGAAAATAAGAACTGACAGAGTAAGCCTACTCTGGCTTTCTGTTACATGGGCAACAACTTGTTAGGAAAACGCAGTGAGGCCGACCCAACAAGTTCCTAACTGTTTGAAAGCTACCACTGCCCTACTGAAGAGACTAACATGGAGTACAGCTAGACCCTCTCAAACTAGGAAAGATCAGAGCTAGCCTGCCCTGGTTTTAAAAAAAATAAACTCTTGATTGAAGAATTCAGACACCAAAACTTCACCTCCTCCTTGCACCGAAGGCAAAGAGAATGACTGGTTGTGGGAAGGGAATTGATACTTAACCCCTTAATGACCGGACCATTTTTCAATTTTCTTACCCTTAATGACAATGGCTATTTTTACATTTCTGGGGTGTTTGTGTTCAGCTGTAATTTTCCTCTTACTCATTTACTGTACCCACACATATTATATACCGTTTTTCTCGCCATTAAATGGACTTTCTAAAGATACCATTATTTTCATTATATCTTATAATTTACTATAATTTTTTTTTATAAAATATGAGGAAAAAATGGAAAAAACACACTTTTTCTAACTTTGACCCCCAAAATCTGTTACACATCTACAACCACTAAAAAGCACCCATGCTAAATAGTTTCTAAATTTTGTCCTGAGTTTAGAAATACCCAATGTTTACATGTTCTTTGCTTTTTTTGTAAGTTATAGGGCCATAAATACAAGTAGCACTTCGCTATTTCCAAACCACTTTTTTTCAAAATTAGCGCTAGTTACATTGGAACACTGATATCTGTAAGGAATACCTGAATATCCATTGACATGTATATATTTTTTTTTAGAAGACATCCCAAAGTATTGATCTAGGCCCATTTTGGTATATTTCATGCCACCGTTTCACCGCCAAATGCGATCAAATTAAAAAAAATGTTCACTTTTTCATACATTTTGTCACAAACTTTAGGTTTCCCACTGAAATTATTTACAAACAGCTTCTTCAATTATGGCACAAATGGTTGTAAATGCTTCTCTGGGATCGCCTTTGTTCAGAAATAGCAGACTTATATGGCTTTGGGGTTGCTTTTTGGTAATTAGAAGGCCGCTAAATGCCGCTGCGCACCACAAGTGTATTATGCCCAGCAGTGAAGGGGTTAATTAGGGAGCATGTAGGGAGCTTGTAGGGTTAATTTTAGCTTTAGTTTAGTGTAGTAGACAACTCCAAGTATTGATCTAGGCCAATTTTGGTATATTTCATGCCACCATTTCACCGCCAAATGCGAGCAAATAAAAAAAACCTTTACATTTTTCACAATTTTAGGTTTCTCACTGAAATTATTTACAAACAGTTTGTGCAATTATGGCACAAATGGTTGTAAAAGCTTCTCTGGGATCCCCTTTGTTCAGAAATAGCAGACATATATGGCTTTGGCGTTGCTTTTTGTTAATTAGAAGGCCGCTAAATGCTGCTGCGCACAACACGTGAATTATGCCCAGCAGTGAAGGAGTTAATTAGGTAGCTTGTAGGGTGCTGGCAGGGTTAATTTTAGCTTTAGTGTAGAGATCAGCCTCCCACCTGACACATCCCACCCCCTGATCCCTCCCAAACAGCTCTCTTCCCTCCCCCACCCCACAATTGTCCCCGCCATCTTAAGTACTGGCAGAAAGTCTGCCAGTACTAAATAAAAGGAGTTTTTTTTATTTTATTTTTTAAAAAAATGTATTCTGCTGTAATAGAGCCCTGCCTTAGCCCCCAACCTCCCTGATCCCCCACCAAACAGCTCTATAACCCTCCCTGCTACTTAATTGCCGCCATCTTGGGTACTGGCAGCTGTCTGCCAGTACCCAATTTGCCCCCAAAAATATTTATAAATTTTGCCCCCAAAAATATTTATAAACTTTTCTGTAGTGTAGCAGCCCCCCCCCTCAATACCCCCACCCCCCCCCCCAGATCCTTTTATATATATATTTGTATATGTTTTGAACTTTTTTTTTTTTCATTGGTGTCAGTGGCTAATATGCGCGCGCGCCCCACGTGCACGCGCGCGCCCGCACGCTGCCGCCTCTTTGCTTCCCTTCCCCCCGGAACACTGCACCATTGATACCGGTGCAGAGAGGGCCACAGAGTGGCTCTCTCTGCATCGGAGGCTTGTTAAAAGGTATTGCAGGATGCCTCCATATCGAGGCATCACTGCAATACCCTGAGAGCTGCTGGAAGCAATTGCGATCGCTTCCAGCACTCTCTTAAACAACTGACGTACCAGGTACGTCCATTGTCACTAACTGCTAGTTTTTGCAGGACGTACCTGGTACGTCAGTTGTCATTAAGGGGTTAAAGGGACATTCCGATGAAAATTTAAATGCACATAGATAAATTACATCTTTAAATAGAAACATATTTCCAATATACATGTATTTGCAAAAATGCTTCTATTAAAAGTTATTACTGTTTTAGTGTTAACATTTTTCTATGCACGTGCATGTGAAGCATAACTAGATATTCTCAGTGCACCAGCATTTTAAGTGCTGCAGCTGCTCAAAGCGCCAGCGGGGCTTGTATCATGTCAGCAATTAACAAACTGAGTCATTACCAGATGGTACAAGCACCTTAGGCTCTCTGAGCAAGCGCTGTGTTTAAAATGCTGGTGCACGGTGCATACTTAGATACTCATTTGAAACAGCTATAGCTTTTACTAGAAGCATTTTTGATAATACATGTATATTACAAAAATGCTTCTATTCAAATCTGAAATGTATCCAAGTGTATTCCAATTTTGGCTGGAAGGTCCCTTTAACCACTTTGCTGTGGTGCTCTTTGCCTCCTCCTGCTGGCCAGGAGTGATATTCCCAACAGTAATTGATGATTCTGTGGATTTACCGTGTGTTAAGAAAGAAATCTCCATTTTGATTATATTTAATATATGACAATCTCCGTGCACCTTTTTTCTGCCGATAATTCTTTGTGAGAGGCAGGAAAAAGAGGACATGTAAATTATTAAATCTTTGGTGCTGATAGTTTATATTTAATATATATATATATATATATATATATATATATATATATATATATATATATATATATATATATATAGTCTATTTCAATGAGGGACTGCAATCATCAAAGAATGATTAAATATTTATTGTGGTAACGTTTCGGGGTTCGCAGACCCCTTCCTCAGACCAGACAGATGAAACAGATTAGACAGACGAAACTAAATCCAGTGAGTGTAGTCCCTCATTGAAATAGACTGTTTGTATTATTGACTCAGCACCCTGGTTGATGACCCTATTGCATTACGAGTGGAGACACACGCAGAGGATATATATATATATATATATATATATGTATGTATGTATATGTGTGTATATATTTATATGTATATATATATATATATATACAGCATATATACACATATACATACATACATAAGGCAATTCCAATATAGGGGAGGATATGCAATCACATGTAAAATTCCAAACACGAAGGCACTCACTAGTCTTTATATAAAACGTAACATTTATTCTATACAATTAAAAATGAGCATAACGTTTTGGTACCATTGCGGTACCTTTGTAAAATGTTACAAATACAAAGATTGAATCTAAAAACCAGTAAGTGCTTTTGTTTATTGAATTATACACACACACACACAAACATATATATATAAATGTCCAGAGAGAGCACTCGCCGTGAAAAAAGTGTTTAATGTTAGAGTTAACGTTTTCGGGGAACAACCCCCGTCCTATGATTCCTGTGAATTAACAACAAGTGTACAATAAGCTTACCACACTGCCTTATGAAGCCCTCGAGCTGTCCCAGCGCCACCGACCCCCACGTTGCTGCACCGGGTGAAACTCGGAAGTGAAGCCTACGCGTCACTACGTCATTACGTTAGCGTCGGCAGTGCTAGTACCGCCCCTGTGTGGCAAGAATACAAACAATGTTAAAACAGTGCATAGGAGATACTATATGTATCAACCAAGAATTACAATTGATGATGTACATAATATACATAATATAAGTGCTATAGTACGTGGGAATGTGTTATTATAAACATTAGATAACGTGCAATATGTTGGTGCTAAGAAGGCTAAAATAGTTAAAAATGCTAGGGGAAAAGGCTACTACGTAAAGTGTATACTAAAACAGGGATGTACGCTATTATACGAGAGAAATAGGCTGTACTATTTATTGTATACTTAAGGAAGATTAAATAATCACTACACATGTTGTTCATAGTACAAATATACATATTGTGTATTTTTGTGTGTCACATTATCAATGTGTAATTGTCACTATGTGTGTGTGCTACCTACACACAGCTTGAACAAAATGTCATTGTCACTTGGCATAAGCTAAACATATACAGGGAGTGCAGAATTATTAGGCAAATGAGTATTTTGACCACATCATCCTCTTTATGCATGTTGTCTTACTCCAAGCTGTATAGGCTCGAAAGCCTGCTACCAATTAAGCATATTAGGTGATGTGCATCTCTGTAATGAGAAGGGGTGTGGTCTAATGACATCAACAGCCTATATCAGGTGTGCATAATTATTAGGCAACTTCCTTTCCTTTGGCAAAATGGGTCAAAAGAAGGACTTGACAGGCTCAGAAAAGTCAAAAATAGTGAGATATCTTGCAGAGGGATGCAGCACTCTTTAAATTGCAAAGCTTCTGAAGCGTGATCATCGAACAATCAAGCGTTTCATTCAAAATAGTCAACAGGGTCGCAGGAAGCGTGTGGAAAAGCCAAGGCGCAAAATAACTGCCCATGAACTGAGAAAAGTCAAGCGTGCAGCTGCCAAGATGCCACTTGCCACCAGTTTGGCCATATTTCAGAGCTGCAACATCACTGGAGTGCCCAAAAGCACAAGGTGTGCAATACTCAGAGACATGGCCAAGGTAAGAAAGGCTGAAAGACGACCACCACTGAACAAGACACACAAGCTGAAACGTCAAGACTGGGCCAAGAAATATCTCAAGACTGATTTTTCTAAGGTTTTATGGACTGATGAAATGAGAGTGAGTCTTGATGGGCCAGATGGATGGGCCCGTGGCTGGATTGGTAAAGGGCAGAGAGCTCCAGTCCGACTCAGATGCCAGCAAGGTGGAGGTGGAGTACTTGTTTGGGCTGGTATCATCAAAGATGAGCTTGTGGGGCCTTTTCGGGTTGAGGATGGAGTCAAGCTCAACTCCCAGTCTTACTGCCAGTTTCTGGAAGACACCTTCTTCAAGCAGTGGTACAGGAAGAAGTCTGCATCCTTCAAGAAAAACATGATTTTCATGCAGGACAATGCTCCATCACACGCGTCCAAGTACTCCACAGAGTGGCTGGCAAGAAAGGGTATAAAAGAAGAAAATCTAATGACATGGCCTCCTTGTTCACCTGATCGGAACCCCATTGAGAACCTGTGGTCCATCATCAAATGTGAGATTTACAAGGAGGGAAAACAGTACACCTCTCTGAACAGTGTCTGGGAGGCTGTGGTTGCTGCTGCACGCAATGTTGATGGTGAACAGATCAAAACACTGACAGAATCCATGGATGGCAGGCTTTTGAGTGTCCTTGCAAAGAAAGGTGGCTATATTGGTCACTGATTTGTTTTTGTTTTGTTTTTGAATGTCAGAAATGTATATTTGTGAATGTTGAGATGTTATATTGGTTTCACTGGTAAAAATAAATAATTGAAATGGGTATATATTTGTTTTTTGTTAAGTTGCCTAATAATTTTGCACAGTAATAGTCACCTGCACACACAGATATCCCCCTAAAATAGCTAAAACTAAAAACAAACTAAAAACTACTTCCAAAAATATTCAGCTTTGATATTAATGAGTTTTTTGGGTTCATTGAGAACATGGTTGTTGTTCAATAATAAAATTAATCCTCAAAAATACAAATTGCCTAATAATTCTGCACTCCCTGTACTACTAGCCTGACAGTTACAGGCTACTGGGCATAAGCTATGCATTCTCACCACTATAGCACAATGTAACCTGTATTGCCGTGCCGAAACGTTGTGTTAATTATTTATGTCCTTGTCAGTGAGCGGCAAGATATGCCCCCAGGGACTTCATCTGCAGTACTTGTGTGTTACACCTAAATTAATATGTTTAATGACTCTTGCATGTTCAAGTGAATGCTAGCAGGGACAAGCCTTATCCCCTCTACAAGACATGTGGTTCCTCTTACAAATCTGATCTTGCAGCCACTTTATCTTGCTGCTTCCCTCCACCTTCTCACTCAAGTAGAAACATTAGAGCCCACAGTAGCAGCTGCAGGAAGGCCTCCAGAATAATATGCCCGAACTGCCGCAATATCAGGATGTAATGTGCGGATCCTCACTATACGTGCTTTTAGTGTGCACGGTAATACTACTGAGAGGTAGCATCAGGGGAAGAGGGAAAGATGGTGGGAAGCGGCAAGCTAAATGGGCTGCAGGATCAGATGCATAAGATGAACCGCCTCTCTTCTGGAGGGGATAAGGCACGCCCGTGAACAGACACCAATGAGAGCAAAGGTAGCACAGCCAGCAGTGAGGGGGAATGGGGTGCAATGTCGTGCTGCATGGGGGAACTGTTCCTGGGATAGTAGCAGCCGGAATAGCAGGAATAAATGAGTGCAAAGTGTCACATCAGCTGTACACTAATGATCTGTGAAGGGGTCCCTGCAGTGTTGCTCGGAGGCAGGTGCCAACATAATAGGCAGTATGCTGCATACAACCTAAGAAATTTTGCAATACACTGTGAGATTAAAAGTCGCTGCCACACCTCTTACACGCATGTAGCTGCAGCAGAGCCTTCCTGTATGTCATAGGTGACATTATAGTGGGCAGGGTTTTAAAATTGGATACTCCCACGATTTGAAATTGCGGCGATTTAAAATGGTAATTAATCGCATCATGCATAAATATATATATATATATATATATATACAGTGTGTATACAGTATATATATATTGAAGCAAAATACTAGCAGATTAGGATATACAGTTATGGCCAACAATATTGGCACCCCTGCATTTCTGTCAGATAATGCACCACTTCGCCCAGAAAATTATTGCAATTACGAATGTTTAAGCTTCTTGACAATGTTGCGCACAGTGGACACAGGAACAATAAGATCTCTGGAGATGGACTTGTAACCTTAAGATTGTCCATGCTTTTCCACAATTTTTGTTCTCAAATCCTCAGACCATTCTTTGCTGCTCTTTCTCTTCTCCATGCTCAGTGTGGCACACAGAGACACACAACAGAAAGGTTGAGTACATTTAACTGATTGCTGGTGTTATTCTATATTGTCGGCACCTGCTAATTGATACAGGTGAGTTTAATTACAAATTACAGGAGCATCACAAACTTGGAATGTGATTATTTCTTACAATTTTCAGAAGGTGCCAATAATTTTGTCCAGTCCATTTTTGGAATTTTGCATGGGATGTGTCAGATTTGGCTTTTTTTCCTCCACTTTTTTGTGTCATACCAATACAAACAAAATAAATAAACATGAGAATGCCTAAACATTTGTAATTGCAACAATTTCCTGGGCGCAGTGGTGCATTATCTGACAGAAATGGAGAAGTGCCGATATTTCTGGCCATGATTGTATGTATACATATGTATTTATAAATAAATTGAACATATTCTGCTATGTGAGGAACATTGGAAGGTGAAATTTTCATGTCGGGTTAGCGCACTAGAGAACATGCAATCAGGTTTTACGTTAGAGTAAGGGTTTTTTTCTCACAATTTTTTTGCTCCATCGATTTCTATGGGGGAATAATTATCACATGCCATACTCTAAGTCCAGGGTTTGTGCGCGTTCGGTTATCTTACTTTCAAATCTTTATACCAGCACAACCCGACGCAATTTGAGGTCTAGCAAAAGCACTAAATTATCTCCACTTGTAATCATGCCCTTAGTCTATTGTATGTCCGGGTACTACGTGTTCACAAACAAGCTCTGTGTGAAACTTATCATATCATAAGATGTATTCTTTATCTTTTTTTCTTAAAATATTGAAATAAATGTAACCTTTACTTTTTCAAGTTTGCTAAGTATGAATATATTAGTTAATGTAGGCATCATTTTTTACTTGTGTTTGTATGCATGTATGTATGTACTGTATTTATTTATTTGTTTTAAATACAATTAGGGGCACAAAGAAACACAGAGTAGAACTATTTAATGAACCATACATCTAGGGGTAGATTTACCCTATGTCGAGCGGACACGATTCGTTATATATAAATTAGAAAGTTACTTAAAATTGCAAGCTCAACCTGAATCATGAAAGGAAGAAAATTTGAGTTTCATATCCCTTTAAATGGATTTGTATGTAAGAATAATGAAAATATATGTAATATCTTGATGTTAGTATGTTACTCTTACAATTCCTAATAAAAAAATAAAAAAAAAACACTGGCTGAGAATGACAATTAATAAAATCAACCCTAAATTCTAGATTGACGCTTGGACATGTCCCAGGTACAAGTCTATGACATACTGAGAAAAGGAATTAAAAATAGTTGGTCAATATCATATACATAAGTGAAGTCAATAAAAAAATTAATAAAGTATGTAATCCAAGAAGCATAAACATGGTAAATGTCATAGTCAAAACATAGGGTGAAGAGACAGAGAGGAATTGGGACTTCAAGAGCAAAGCCCAAATTCAAGCCAAGATCAGGAACAATCAAGGTCAGTAACACAATAACTGCGATTAGAGGTTCACCTAGACTTGGTAAAAATGTCAGCAGCTTATAAAAAGAAAAATATGCACCAATCAACCTTTTCTCAATATCAACACCAAACTATGGTGCATTGAGAATGTATGTATGTATGTATTGGGTACTTGTAAAGCGCGGCAAATCACCCGTAAGGGTCTCAAGGAGCTGCTCATTTTATCGACTTCGGAAGGATGAAAGGCTGAGTGGACCTCGCCGGGGATCGAATCTGCAACCCTTGGGTTGCTACAGAGCTCAGCCACAGTGCCTTAGCATGCTGAGCTATCTGTCCAACTAAATCTCACATCAATGACAAGATGATGAGTGCCAGGAGAACATTGGACCTCACAAGAGTAATGTGAGTAAGAATAATGACTTAAAAAAATATTAGGTATAGCATTAAGCCCCTTTCGGTGCCTAAACAAGCTTCTATGGGGTCGATTTATGAAGCAGTGGGTGCTGCTTCCGACCCACTCCGCTTCAGATCTGCCTGAAGCGGAAGTTAAGAAGCAGCGATCGTAAGGAGGAGGCGGACAGCAATAATCCGGATCGGATACGATCGGGATGATTGACACGCCCGAATGTCCAGGTGGCGGCATTGCATAAGCCTTTCACTAGAAATGCTTGTGCAATAATAAATGCCAAGAGCGTATGCTGTCGGCATTTATCGATGTGCAGCGGATATGATCCACAGTATCGGATCATGTCCACTTGCACAATAATAAATAGGACCCTAAGAGCATGGAGTGAGTTAATTTTGGTCAGGGATCCAAGATCAATAAAACATGGCTCAAGCATGATTGGAGGCTGTTTGAGGTTGATGTGCTGTATAAACAATCAAATATGGTAACTGGCACAAAGAGGTGGGCAATGATCATATACTAATGTAAGGATTGCGTAGAGATCCGATGATCCCAATGCCATTTAACCTCATAAGGACATATGACAGAATTTTTCCGTCATAAAACAATTGAGCAAACTGAAAGCTGAGTCCTTAAAGGGTTAAACATCAAAATATAAACATAATGATCAACAGTTGGGACCAAAAAAGGGGTATTTATAAGTAAAAAAAAGTCAGGTAAAGTGTAACTAAATGCAGCAAGCAACAGTGTTCTCTTTGACAAGGAGAGTTAATGGGAATCTCTGACTAGTTTGTCAGAGGTAAGGTCATTTCATCTATCACGTAAAGAAGAAATGTATTTAGGTATGTGATTACTTTTTGAAATCTTAGTCTATTCTTTTAGTATCCTACAAACTCCGTACCAAAAGCTGAATTTAATTGTTGTCTAGGATCCAATATAATTTCAAGAGCTACACTATGAAAATGAGCTATCTGCATGAGTCATCAGGTTCTTGGCTCAAAGCAGCTTGGGAAGAGCAACAAAATAAGTCTCTTTGGAGAATCTGTCCATATTAACCTTATTATCGACCCAATTAAACCAATTTTAAAAAACATAAGAGAGACAGATGCGCCACATGGCCCAATATTGTTTGTTCAGCGGGGTAGATATATTCTAGTGGTACCAATATTAACTCACAATCTAGGAAGCACTCCAGTTAGTGCAGCAGGAGCAGTCTGGGATTAGTCACAGTCACCCAGCAGACCGACCTCTAGGGCAGAGTGGTATGTTTCTGTGATGGAAATACAAGCAAACACAAAAGTGCCTATATGGCCTAGTACTGTTTGAACCAGAGGTTGATGTTGTGTATATTTGAAAATATACTCACAATTTGTATAGCATCTTCATTGATGCTAATCAGGCAGGAAGGGGTCAATACAGTCACCCAACAGACTATGGCAGGTTCTTACAGCAGGCAGAGCAGCAGAGATCCCAGGGATCAGATTAGGTCCAAATGATACACAATAGCAAGTGTTTAAATAAAAAGTTGATACTTTACTTGATAAAACAAATAAAAACAAGCGACACGTTTCTCAGCACACAGGCTGTTTCCTCAGGCTTATCAAGGAAACAGCCTGTGTGCTGAGAAACGCGTCGCTTGTTTTTATTTGTTTTATCAAGTAAAGTATCAACTTTTTATTTAAACACTTGCTATTGTGTATCATTTGGACCTAATCTGATCCCTGGGATCTCTGCTGCTCTGCCTGCTGTGAGAACCTGCCATAGTCTGTTGGGTGACTGTATTGACCCCTTCCTGCCTGATTAGCATCAATGAAGATGCTATACAAATTGTGAGTATATTTTCAAATATACACAACATCAACCTCTGGTTCAAACAGTACTAGGCCATATAGGCACTTTTGTGTTTGCTTGTATTTCCATCACAGAAACATACCACTCTGCCCTAGAGGTCGGTCTGCTGGGTGACTGTGACTAATCCCAGACTGCTCCTGCTGCACTAACTGGAGTGCTTCCTAGATTGTGAGTTAATATTGGTACCACTAGAATATATCTACCCCGCTGAACAAACAATATTGGGCCATGTGGCGCATCTGTCTCTCTTATGTTTTTTAGATCATCTTCTTTGGATCCCGGCTGGATTCTCTACAGATTGCTGCCTCTTTAATTTCTGTCATCCTCACAGTGACTTTTTACCAAGTAATCTGAACTGTTACAACTAATATCAAGTGTCCCTCACTTGTTGTATAAATTGTTACATTATATTTTGCGGCATTGTATTTTACTTTATTTATTATTATTTATTATTTTTTATTATTTATTATTTTTTATTGTATCTCACATTTGTTAGTTCTGATCTGATTGCTAGTAATCTGTATACAATAGGATTATATCTTACCATTGTTATAATTGCAATTTAGGGCGCCCCCTACTCTTATAGAATAAACCAATTTTAAGTTCATATAGAGTTGAGTACAAAGCATACAAAGGTCATTTTGAACCAGCAGCAGCATTACTTGAGGTTTTATTAGTAGCACATGCTTTTGTATTTGTTTGTATATAATCTTGTAAATCTTGCGATAAAGAAGGTCAACACATATATTTCTGTAATAGAGATAAGCTGTGAGTCTTGCCAAGATAACTGGTTACTTTACTTTTACATACTTATGAAAGAATATCATATCTCAAAGATTGTGGAAGCAGTGTGTTAGGGTATTGTTACTGTATTAAAATAAGAATCTAGGTTATGTGTATTGTGTGTCTCTCAGCTTAAAGGGACACTGAACCCACATTTTTTCTTTCATGATTCGGATAGAGCATGTCATTTTAAGTAACTTTCCAATTTACTTCTATTATCAAATTTTCTTCATTCTCTTGCTATCTTTATTTGAAAAAGAAGGCATCTCAGTTAATGAGCCAGCATTTTTTGGGGTTCAGAACCATGGACAGCACTTGTTTATTGATGCTGTCCAATCAGCAAGGACAACCCAGGTTGTTCACCAAAACTGGGCCGGCATCTAAACTTTCTTGCTTTTCAAATAAACACACCAAGAGAATGAAGAAAATTTGATAATACGAGTAAATTAGAAAGTTGCTTAAAATTGCATGCTCTATCTGAATCACAAAATCATTTTTTGGGGTTCAGTGTCCCTTTAAAGGGACAGTCTAGTCAAAACTAAACTTTCATGATTCATATACGGTGTGCAATTTTAAACAACTTACCAATTTACTTTTATCACCAAATTTACTTTGTTCTTTGGTATTCTTTGTTGAAACCTAAGCAGGCTTATATGCTAATTTCTAAGCCCTTGAAGGACGCCTCTTTTCTCAATGCATTTAGACAGTTTTTCACAGCTAGACGGTGCTAGTTCATGTGTGAACATTGTGCTCACTTCCTTGGAGTCAATTATTAGTACGCACTGATTGTTTACATGCAAGTCTATCAAAATAACTGAAATAAGGGGGCAGTCTGCAGAAACTTAGATACAAAGTAATTACAGAGGCAAAACTTGTATGTATATGACAGTGTTTGTTATGGAAAACTGGGCAATGGGTAATAAAGGGATTATCTATCTTTTTTTTAAACAATACAAATTATGTAGTAGACTGTCTCTTTAAGCAACATACTAGTTGTATTGAGTTGAGGAATTAAACAAAAGATTAAATGATAGGAGAAGCAGTATGCTCTGGAGAAAACTGCCTGGATTATATAAAAGCTTTGATTTTTT